>NC_086448.1:117207073-117447073 GCF_028390025.1 Pseudophryne corroboree
GACGCGTCCTCAGTTTCTGCCTAAGGTGGTTTCAGCGTTTCACCTGAACCAGCCTATTGTGGTGCCTGCGGCTACTAGCGATTTGGAGGATTCCAAGTTGCTGGACGTTGTCAGGGCATTGAAAATATATATTTCAAGGACGGCTGGAGTCAGAAAATCTGACTCGCTGTTTATACTGTATGCACCCAACAAGCTGGGTGCTCCTGCTTCTAAGCAGACGATTGCTCGTTGGATTTGTAGCACAATTCAACTTGCACATTCTGTGGCAGGCCTGCCACAGCCTAAATCTATCAAGGCCCATTCCACAAGGAAGGTGGGCTCATCTTGGGCGGCTGCCCGAGGGGTCTCGGCATTACAACTCTGCCGAGCAGCTACGTGGTCGGGGGAGAACACGTTTGTAAAATTCTACAAATTTGATACCCTGGCTAAAGAGGACCTGGAGTTCTCTCATTCGGTGCTGCAGAGTCATCCGCACTCTCCCGCCCGTTTGGGAGCTTTGGTATAATCCCCATGGTCCTGACGGAGTCCCAGCATCCACTAGGACGTCAGAGAAAATAAGATTTTACTTACCGATAAATCTATTTCTCGTAGTCCGTAGTGGATGCTGGGCGCCCATCCCAAGTGCGGATTGTCTGCAATACTTGTACATAGTTATTATTACAAAAAAATCGGGTTGTTATTGTTGTGAGCCGTCTGTTCAGAGGCTCCTACGTTTGTCATACTGTTAACTGGGTTCAGATCACAGGTTGTACGGTGTGATTGGTGTGGCTGGTATGAGTCTTACCCGGGATTCAAAATCCTTCCTTATTGTGTACGCTCGTCCGGGCACAGTATCCTAACTGAGGCTTGGAGGAGGCTCATAGGGGGAGGAGCCAGTGCACACCACCTAGTCCTAAAGCTTTTATTTTTGTGCCCTGTCTCCTGCGGAGCCGCTAATCCCCATGGTCCTGACGGAGTCCCAGCATCCACTACGGACTACGAGAAATAGATTTATCGGTAAGTAAAATCTTATTTATTGGAGTGTGTTTACTATTTTCCCATTTTTTTCATTAAAGTATATCAATCGCCTACCATACACCAAATTATGCTGTCCACCTGCTTAGTACTTTGTTGGGCTACTTTTTTGCTTCATATGGCTTGAATTCTTCTAGGCATGGATTCTACTAACTGCATCTCCACAATGTTGTCTTCGCTAGCCAGAGAGTCTTGGCGATGCAAAAAGGATCCATGCTTTTATGCTGCGTCTCCATATCCTCACCCTACCATCTGCATGATGTCGTTTAAAATAAGATTTATCAGACTGCATAACCCGTTTCCAGTCATTTACTGGCTAATTTCTGTGTTCCTGAGCAAACTGGAGACGTTTCACCCTGTTTGCAGCAGGTACGACAGCGTACGGACAGGCTTTCTGCTTCTGTAGCCCATACAGTGTTTGCTGAGAGACTATGTGAATTAGTCCCTGATTCAGATTATCCGTAGCTTGCTGCATTGTTGCCCGTCTGCGGGGCTGAACGAGTCTGCCCATTCTCCGTTACCCTCAAGCACCCAGTAGCCATTTATGACCACAGGCATTGAGCCCAGACCCAGTTTTTTTTCTGCTGGTAACAACTGCCGCCCTTTCCTAATGCTTGCACCGCTGCTGCGAGCTCCAACATTCAGTCCACGTTCAAGGTCCATCAGATGGCGTCATTTACCCATTATTTAATGAGTGATGCCCTTCATCAGTCTCTGCGTACCTTCACCTTTCTGTTCTTATACAGATCCAGACGTCTGACGTCAACATTATCTGCGGAATAGCTGCATTACAAAAACTCACCTGGTGGTTATAATAATTTGGCCACTCAGCGTATAACAGATTTAGGGCCTAATTCAAATCTGTTTGCTCGCTAGCGTTTTCGCTGCGCAGCGATCAGGGCACTACTGTGCATGCGTAGGCACTGCAATGCGCAGGCGTGTCGTATGGGTACAAAGCGGATCGTCGCTGTGCGGTAGATTTAACGAAGAATCCATTCGCACAGCCGATCACAAGGAGATTGACAGGAAGAAGGCGTTTGTGGGTGGCACTGGCAACTGACCGTTTTCAGGGAGTGTCTGGAAAAACGCAGGCGGGTCCAATCGTTTGCCAGGCGGGTGTCTGACGTCAATTCCGGGACCGGACAGGTTGAAGTGATTGCAGCGGCTGAGTAAGGTCAGACCTACTCAGAAACTGCACAGGGCGGCTGCACATATATACACACACACACACACACACACACACACATTGTACATATATATATATATATATATACATATATATATATATATATGTAACCCCCTTTTTACCTCTAATGGGACTAATCCCTTAATTTACTTAGGGTTACTAGCATTCAATAATGTCTTGGATGTACCCACCCTTAACTGAGGGTATTGTACGTCTAATGTCAGTGCCTCCACACAAGTATGTTTGTGTACCTACCTCTTACACCATTTGGGCCTACTTGGGGAAACCCAAATACATTCATTAATGTCGTTAATAACACCCCTGATACCACATACACCTCACTCTTGGATGAATCAGCAGAAGCTAAGTTTATTTCTCGCATCCATTCTTTAATACTGATGTCATATTTGCATATATTATCGACTGCAACACAAAATGTATTTAACAACTAATAATAATTTGAAACTACCCCCCATCACTATGGCCAACCCAAGGACTCAGTGGCACCCCACAAATAGGCTAGATATACAGTGTATGCTAATTAGGACAAAGTCCAGTAGTAACTGTAGGTGCCTATGAATCCCAGGGAGGGGCAATAGTTTACAAACTTGTTAATACCCCCCAATATGAATGAGAAACACTTTCCCTGTAAATATGTACACAGTATCACATTTACTGTATGAGCACATTTGTGTCATATGTGACAGGTAAGTTTATACATTTAATGAAAGTTAAATTATAAGTTCTACAATGACAAGTTTAGCTGAATTCATGAAAACTTGTGTCTCAAAATACAGTATCATTTGTTTTGCAACCAAGGATGACTAAATATGTATTCTAAATACATATTACTGCATGCAGTAAAATAAAACACACAACCAATATATGGGTATACCCGGGTAGTATTAGTTCCACTTTAAACTGCAGTAAAGTTGGGGCCCATTTGTTGATTAGCCCTTTTCTATGTGTAAGTTCGCATAGAAGCAACCTTCTAGGAAACATTGGAGGTCATTCCGAGTCGTTCGCTCGGAAAATTTCTTCGCATCGCAGCGTTTTTCCGCTTAGTGCGCATGCGCAATGTCCGCACTGCGACTGCGCCAAGTAAATTTGCTATGAAGTTTGGATTTTTACTCACGGCTTTTTCTTCGCTCAGGCGATCGTAATGTGATTGACAGGAAATGGGTGTTACTGGGCGGAAACTGGCCGTTTTATGGGCGTGTGGGGAAAAACGCTACCGTTTCCGGAAAAAACGCGGGAGTGGCTGGAGAAACGGAGGAGTGTCTGGGCGAACGCTGGGTGTGTTTGTGACGTCAAACCAGGAACGATAAGCACTGAACTGATCGCAGATGCCGAGTAAGTCTGAAGCTACTCTGAAACTGCTACGAGATGTGTAATCGCAATATTGCGAATACATCGTTCGCAATTTTAAGATGCTAAGATTCACTCCCAGTAGGCGGCGGCTTAGCGTGTGCAATACTGCTAAAATCGCCTTGCGAGCGAACAACTCGGAATGAGGGCCATTGCTCTTGGAGATCCTCATGCATTGGCTATGTTGCTTTCATCCATGTGTATGAAACACCTGTTTGCAGTTTGTAAGTTTAATTAGTTATAACTTTTGAGCTTTTAAACAGAATAAAGTCTATAGTCTATGCCTCACAGGTATATCCACATTATTTCAGTATTAGGATTCTACAGAAAACAGTCTTTCTCCCTCTTGCAACATTGTCCCAGATGAGATGAAGATTAGCTTTGCAAGAGATTTGATGAGGCAGTAGGCTGTTTAATGTATGAAGGTTAAAAGCCAATACCGCATTCAGCCACTATACGGTGCTTGTATAATTAGTAATAATACGTTTGATAGCCAGCATCCATTATAATACATGAGAGATAAGTGTAAGCCTCTGATTCTGAGCAATAGCTCAGCTGCCTGTCATGACACTGTGGAGTGGCTGGCAATCAGTAAAAGTTAGGTTGTATCAGCAACACTCCTAAACTCTGCAGGTAAGGGGTGTAATGTGTTTGGTTTGATCTCACCCTCCAGCTGTTCAGTCCCTCCTTTCTCTCAGCTGCTCACTCTGCTAGCTGCTGCGGCCTGTAGCCACTCCCCCGACTCCACCCTGCACTCTTCTATTGGTGGCCAGTGGATGCTCTCTCTCACTCCTGTCACTGAAGCCGGCCCCCTCAGCACTGGGACACTCTCTGCCGCAGCCGCCCAGCTGTCACCTCCACTCAGTCAGCCAGCATCAGCACCCATCCTGGCACCACTCTCCCACTGCTCATTGCTTGTGTCTGTTTACAGCTCTATGGCAGCAGCACTATGAGCGGGGAGGTTCTGTAAGCACAGGGGGACTTCAGACTGGCAGCTGTGGCTCCGGCCTCGCTCCCCTGCTCCCTCTCTGGCTTTACCCCCCCTGTGCCTGGCTGCATGTTTCCAGCTCAGATGTTTACAGCTATGGCAGCCAGGTCACAGGGGAGGCAAGCACAAAGAGGAAGGGATCACCAGACTGTCTGTCAGCTGTAACTGACAGCTATTTTATACCCTGCAGTGAGGTAAGGCTCCGCCCACTGGCAATCACCCCATCTCAAGCTCCACCCACTGGCAATCACCCCATCTCACTCTGGGTGATAGGCCTGGGTGATAGGCTCCTCCCACTGGCAATCACATACTGGTTGATTGACAGCTAGGAGTGACAGGAGTTACTAGAATGTTCCCTCAGTTGCTGGCCACCAAGATGTAAATACACACATTTCGAGGGTACATATCAGTTAAATGTAAATAAAGAAATGATTACATTTTTAATAAATATACAGTATACATGTTTTCTTTTATAACCCTCTGAGGTGTAAATACATTAAAATAACCATTTATAAATATATATATATATATATATATATTTTTTTTTTTTTTACATGTGTTTCTATCAGTATGGAGCTACGACTCTAATTACAACAATTTCCACCTCACATATAGCACTTTAACCCCTAATCAGGGTTGCTATATATGTACAATATGTGTGTGTGTGTGTGTGTGTGTGTGTGTGTGTGTGTGTGTGTGTGTGTGTGTGTGTGTATATATATATATATATATATATATATATATATATATATACACTGCTCAAAAAAATAAAGGGAACACTAAAATAACACATCCTAGATCTGAATTAATTAAATATTCTTATTAAATACTTTGTTCTTTACATAGTTGAATGTGCTGACAACAAAATCACACAAAAATTATCAATGGAAATAAAATTTATTGACCCATGGAGGTCTGGATTTGGAGTCACACTCAAAATTAAAGTGGAAAAACACACTACAGGCTGATCCAACTTTGATGTAATGTCCTTAAAACAAGTCAAAATGAGGCTCAGTAGTGTGTGTGGCCTCCATGTGCCTGTATGACCTCCCTACAGCGCCTGGGCATGCTCCTAATGAGGTGGCGGATGGTCTCCTGAGGGATCTCCTCCCTGACCTGGACTAAAGCATCCGCCAACTCCTGGACAGTCTGTGGTGCAACGTGGCGTTGGTGGATGGAGCGAGACATGATGTCCCAGATGTGCTCAATTGGATTCAGGTCTGGGGAACGGGCGTGCCAGTCCATACCATCAATGCCTTCGTCTTGCAGGAACTGCTGACACACTCCAGCCACATGAGGTCTAGCATTGTATTGCATTAGGAGGAACCCAGGGCCAACCGCACCAGCATATGGTCTCACAAGGGGTCTGAGGATCTCATCTCGGTACCTAATGGCAGTCAGGCTACCTCTGGCGAGCACATGGAGGGCTGTGCGGCCCCCCAAAGAAATGCCATCCCAGACCATTACTGACCCACTGCCAAACCGGTCATGCTGGAGGATGTTGCAGGCAGCAGAACGTTCTCCTTGGCATCTCCAGACTCTGTCACATGTGCACAGTGAGAACCTGCTTTCATCTGTGAAGAGCACAGGGCGCCAGTGGCGAATTTGCCAATCTTGGTGTTCTCTGGCAAATGCCAAACGTCCTGCACGGTGTTGGGCTGTAAGCACAACCCCCAGCTGTGGACATCGGGCCCTCATACCACCCTTATGGAGTCTGTTTCCGATCGTTTGAGTAGACACATGCACATTTGTGGCTTGCTGGAGGTCATTTTGCAGGGCTCTGGCAGTGCTCCTCCTGTTCCTCCTTGCACAAAAGCGGAGGTAGCGGTCCTGCTGCTGGGTTGTTGCCCTCCTACGGCCTCCTCCACGTCTCCTGATGTACTGGCCTGTCTCCTGGTAGCGCCTCCATGCTCTGGACACTATGCTGACAGACACAGCAAACCTTCTTGCCACAGCTCGCATTGATGTGCCATCCTGGATGAGCTGCACTACCTGAGCCACTTGTGTGGGCTGTAGACTCCGTCTCATGCTACCACTAGAGTGAAAGCACCGCCAGCTTTCAAAAGTGACCAAAACATCAGCCAGAAAGCATAGGAGCTGAGAAGTGGTCTGCGGTCACCACCTGAAGAACAACTCCTTTATTGGGGGTGTCTTGCTAATTGCCTATAATTTCCACCTGTTGTCAATTCCATTTGCACAACAGCATGTGAAATTGATTGTCAATCAGTGTTGCTTCCTAAGTGTACAGATTGATTTCACAGAAGTGTGATTGACTTGGAGTTATATTGTGTTGTTTAAGTGTTCCCTTTATTTTTTTGAGCAGTATATATATATATATATATATATATATATATAATCCGAAAACCGGCACTCATTTAAGAAAATAAGGTACTTAGCCTGTGCCCACCAGAAGATAAACTCGCACACGTTCTACTCAATGATGATACCCAGACGGCGACACTCTGAACAAATTACTTCACTCACAGCTTGCTTAACGTTAACGATTGTTCGGAGTGCTGCATCTGGGTATTATATATGTATATATACACACATACATCATGCATATATGTGCGGAAACCCCCCCATTAAAATCCTGCGTTTGCCACTGGGTCGAGTTGGAATAGTCCGGGTCGAGTGACCCGGTATTCCAACTCGGGAAGTTTGCGGGGTTGAACACGTGTTCAACCCGGCAAACTGAGCAGTGTAAACGGCTTCCCGTTTACACTCTATGTGTGGGCGGTGCTTGGAGATCATGTGATCTCCAAGCGCCGCCCCCGTCGCGTCCCCGCAACGTCACCAACCCGGCAATATGCCGGGGTGGTGACCCCGGTGTAAAAGGGGGCTGCCGCGGGTCGCAGTCGGGTAGCTCCCGTGTCAGGGTTCCCGGCTGCGACCCGCTTTCTTTGGTCTAAAAGCGGTATAAGTCATGCTTGTTATACATGATTCCTGGGCACAATGTTGGGGCCTACATGCATTGCCAGGCCCTCTGTAGCAGTTACCTAGAAAGAAATTTCAGCATATTTAACTGCATTAGAAAACGTAAGCAGTAAGTTTGGAAGAAGAACATTATATTGTACCAGATGAAAGAGCTCAGGTTTGAGGGTGTGTAGCTTTGTGCACACGTAGGGTTAAGGAAGGTGATGCATTTGTGTAATGTGCTATTAACAGAAGAATGGAAACAAATGGCTGAACTGCACAATATCTATCCTTGTTTACCTCTCAGCGGCTCAGTCTGGGTAAACAGCAGTAAAGTCATCTCAGCTTGGAAGGCTGTAAAAAGAGGGCTTAAAGTACACTGGGTAATCCACAGCAGCTAGTTGTAGGGTTAGTACAGGGACACAGAAACGGTTACTGACATAATTACACTATACACTGCAAACAAAATGCTGTAGATAATTGAGGCTTTTACGCTTAAATTAACATAGTAACCCACTCTGTGCAAAGGGCCTAATTCAGGTTGGATCGCAGTGTGCATCTTGAGAAAAAGATGCAGGCGAATGCGCAGCGCCCATCCTGCGCATGCGACCTCAATTTCGGCTTGTTCAATGGGGGGGGGGGGCCTCCGATCAGCATGCTGGGCGGCCTTGCGGCCCCCAGCATGCAGAATTTGCTGTCCTTACTGAATTAGGCCCAAAATCTAGATCTCTGGTGCAGTGCATGTATGTTCTAAAGGGTGTGGTATGCGTGACCGCCAGTCAGGAGACCGCAGGTCAGCATGCCTCCGCCGTGATCCCGGCAGCGGAATGCCGGCGGGGGGTTCTTTTCCCACTCTATGGGTGTCGTGGGAATAATCCCTGTTGGTCAGCATTGTTTTTAGTGTTCGCACCGTGACCCAAATTGTCTAGAAACGGCCCTGATTATGTAGCAGTTATATAATTGTAAAAATTATACAATCCAGAGATATACACATTCAGGTGGGATCATCCCTGCATTGGTTATAAGCATACTTGCCTACCCTCTCGGAATGGCCAGGAGGCTCCTGAAAATCAGGTGCCACTCCCAGCTCCCCAGAAGTCTCCCGCAGCCCCCTGCACCCCCCTCCCCTCAGCCTACCACTTGCAGAGTGCAGGTGGGCAGTCCGAAGGGACTCGGCTAGGTACACAGTGGGTCAATACATTGTCCGTTCCATTGCACGAGCGATATATCGTGGAATGGATCGGCACATACGTACACCAATAGTCTCTGAATACAGCTGGATATCATGCAGATATATATCGGCATGTCTGGCTGTGTGTAACCGCCAACCGCCCGTACACTGGCTGCAGGGACTAACATGACAGCTGGGCCCGCCCACTCGTGACATCTGCACCATACTTGCCTACCCTCCCGGAATGGCCGGGAGGCTCCCGAAAATCGGGTGACCCTCCCGGCCCCCCGGAAAGGTGGGCAAGCCTCCCGCTTTCCCCCTCGGCCGCCCGCAGCAGTGAACAAGTAGGCGGGCCGAGGGGGTCCGATGACGCGATTCGCGCTTGTTTCTCGGCACAGCACAGTGGGGGGTGGAGTCATGATGACGCGACCCTGATGCAACGCCCCCGGACCGCCCCTCCTGCTGCCGGCCACGCCCCCGAACCACCCGTCCTGCTGCCGGCCACGCCCCCATTCACCTACAACGCTGCCTCCTCCCGGAGGAGTAGGCAGCAAAGTAGGTAAGCCTGATCTGCACCGACATATTAAGCTGCCCACTGGTAAGTGTGTATGCTTATGTAATCGGACACTATGTCAGTGGATCCGGCAGTATAGTGTGTACCCAGTTTAAGGTCTGTATGTGATTTTCCTGCATCTTTTTTATGTTTCTTTCTTACAGATAAAATGTAGGCACTTCCTGTGCCAGATAGCGTGTTATACAATTATTGAAACAGTTTCTTTCTTTCTTTTTATAAGCAAATTTGCCCAGAAAACTGAAAAAAATCCTTTCAACAAGCAGCGTGTAATTATTACAGAAACCAGTTTTCGGGACGTTCTCTCCAGAATCCAGTGAATAATCAGGTTTCAAGGCTCATTTAGAGCTGCAGAACGTGCTGAGTGACATTTGGCGCCTCAGGTCATCGCTGGCTGTGTAATACAAACCACCCTTCCTGCCAGAGAGTACAGATTCATCTGCTGACTTGGGGCTGACGTGCTCGGCACTGATCTTCCTCTGTGTCCCTTGCTTTTACTGCCCTTCTACCGATATAGGACCTAATTCAGTAAGGATCGTAGAAGCTTTCGCATGTACAGAACGACTCTGGCGATCGCATCGCAGGAATGCAAACACCTCTGCCTGATGGACAGACAACCGCGTACGCGGGGATCGTCTGGGGTAGCCAGCTTTCTCGGAAATGGGGGCGTGTCACTGCTGCTTTCCGGGAGTGGCCAGGCCAAGGCCACCTCCGACGGCACGCCTAAGTAAGCACACTGATGGTCGCGATGTTCATCACAGATGCGATCGCGAATGCAGGAAGGAGATGGTATGCACCTCCTACTGCATTTGCCTGAGGGTTATATGATCATCCAACGGAATGTGAAAAAAAAGAAAAGAAAAAATAAGCACTGGTACTATAACTGGAGTTTAGTAAATGTAGGTAAATCCACATGTGAATAACATAAGGCCCATATGGGCATGAAATTATAACTCCCTGATACACCCATGAGAGTGAAACTGAGCAGGAAGCAGCATCTTTCCTTATTCACTATTCTATTATCTCCCATATCTGCTACTTTCATTGTCTTTCTCTGTATGTGTGAGTTTGCGCTACTTGTTTTAAGGCCAGTACTCACGGCCCGATTTGGGAGAGATGTGTGCTGAGCGAACCGCTCAGCACACATCTCTCCCGGCGCTCAGCACAGCGCGATCTGTGCTGAGCGTGCGGGGGGAGACTGGGGGGCCGCTCATTTCACCCAGCGGGTGAAGTGAGCGACCCGCTAGATTGGCCTGCATGCAGGCCAATCTAGCAGCAGCGATAGCGATGCGCGGGGCTGCGCATCGCTATCGCTGTTAGGGCTACACACGGAGCGATCTTGCTGAAAATCTAAGCAATCTAGTCAGATTGCTTAGATTATCGCTCTGTGTGTACTCCCCTTTAGACTCACCTCAGAGATAAATCCCAACAGCAGACACCACTCTATTCCTTCCTACCACAAGGTATAGGAAGAAGGTCACACTACCCATCAGGTATAATATGATGTGCAGCACCATATACCTAAGCAACTACAGGTTGAGTCTCCCTTATCCAAAATGCTTGGGACCAGAGGTATTTTGGATATGGGATTTTTCCGTATTTTGGAATAATTGCATACCATAATGAGATATCATGGCGAAGGGACCTAAATCTAAGCACAGAATGCATTTATGTTACATATACACCTTATACACACAGCCTGAAGGTCATTTTAACCAATATTTTTTGTAACTTTGTGCATTAAACAAAGTGTGTCTACACTCACACAATTCATTTATGTTTCATATACACCTTATACACACAGCCTGAAGGTCATTTAATACAATATTATGAATAACTTTGTGTAATAAAGAAAGTTTGTGTACATTGAGCCATCAAAAAACAAAGGTTTCACTATCTCACTCTCACTCAAAAAAGTTCGTATTTCGGAATATTCCGTATTTCGGAATATTTGGATATGGGATACTCAACCTGTATTACTTATCTGCACACCATATATGTACAGTATACAGTATGTATGACCTTTGACCAGATATTCTTTACAAGCTTAGCTGCATGTTTTGGCTGACATTATGGGTACCTCTATTGTTTAAATATTACTGGTCAGTGTATTATTTACATTTCATGTATATTACTGTATATGTGCTATGTTTTATGTGGCAGAGGAATGGGCACTTATTATAGTGAGATTATTCTGTCAGAGCATTTGATGAATAGGATAGTTACAGCTACCCTTGTACAAGGGTCACCTAAGGTCACCACACTTAGGTCGACAGTCATTAGGTCGACCACTGTTGGTCGACATGCATTAGTTCGACATGGTCTATAGGTCGGCATGTACTCGGCCGACATGGAAAAAGATCGACATGAGGTTTTTTTTGGGGTTTTTTTATTTCATTTTTTTTACTTTTTCATACTTTACGATCCACGTGGACTACGATTGGGAATACAGGTTGAGTATCCCTTATCCAAAATGCTTGGGACCAGAGGTATTTTGGATATCGGATTTTTCCGTATTTTGGAATAATTGCATGCCATAATGAGATATCATGGTGATGGGACCTAAATCTAAGCACAGAATGCATCTATGTTTCATATACACCTTATACACACAGCCTGAAGGTCATTTAATACAATATTTGTAATAACTTTGTGTATTAAACAAAGTTTGTGTACATTGAGCCATCAAAAAACAAAGTTTTCACTACCTCAATCTCAGTCAAAAAAGTCCGTATTTCGGAATATTCCGTATTTCGGAATATTTGGATATGGGATACTCAACCTGTAGTAACCTTGCTTGAAGCATGGCGAGCCATGCGAGGGGACGCGGTGCACTTATTGGGATTCCTGGTCACTTTATGAAGAAAACGACACTCCAAAGAAAAAAAGAAAGAAAAAAAACTCATGACGAACTTTTTTTATGTCGACCTTGTTCAGGTCGACCTATTTCAGGTGTCAACCTACTCACTGTCGACCAATAGTGGTTGACCTAATGACTGTCGCCCTAAGTGTGGTTGACCCTATGATCCACACCACTGGGGTATTATCACTCGTTGTAGTGACAAAATGATTTGTCTTTCTGCATATGAGAAAGTTTCCTGTATACTGTATTTAACCACTTTATGTGATTCTTGGTTTTTCTATTGGCTTCTACAGTTGATAACAAAACATTATTTGGGGTTATTGACCTTTATTATGTGTATTGTGATTATATAGCAGATTTACTTTTGAGGTGTCAAATTACTGAAATAAGACAAAAGGGTGCAGTGCCGTAGCAGGGTACAAAAGCGCCCTGCGCCACATCCGCAGCCCCCCTTCCGTCCACACACACATGTGATGTTATGGTGTCACAGATGAGGGAACGGGACCAGGAAGCTGAACACCAAGCCACACAGCTCTCCATGCACCCTGCAAACTAAACACAGGTGCCACCCCCGTCCCCCCCCCGTCCCCCCCCCTTGGCCACGTGTCTAAAATTATGGCACTGCCCTCACACCCTTAATTATGATCCGGAAGGAATGGAGAGGGTAATTTTTCGGTGTTCATTGCTATTATTTCCACTCTCCCAACAGATTTGAAATTTGTACCTGCGCCATAGCAGGGTGGCAGGGCACCCTGTGTCGGCACTGCCCCATAAACACCTCCCCCCCTCCCACGCTCTGGCAGGTAAAGCACTTCCTATACTATCCCTGGCAGCTCTGCAATAGCGCTACTGACTGCAGGTTGCCAATCCCAGACAACCTGCAAGCCACATGCAAATGCCTTGGGGCAGCCACGGTGCCACCCCCAGGGCCATGCGCCCTGTACGACGGCACCACTTGCCCCCCCCCCCCCCCCTAGTTACAACCCTGATTTGCACCAGCTCAGAGCTGGAGGTCTACAGGTCTTGTATTTCATTTTCATTTTGCACTTCAGCAGTGGAGCCGATTTGCCGTTACACTTCAAGCAATGTAATAAAAAGCTTCACATACTGTACTGTAGCGTTGGGTATGGGACGCCGGTGGCCGGCAACCTGGTGTTTAGCATACTGACGCCGGGATCCTAGCTGCTAGAATGCCGGCAGGGTAGCGAGCGCAACAAAGACCCTTGCGGGTTTGGTGGTTCTATTCCCACTCTATGGATGTCGTGGACACCCAGGAGGGGGAATAGCCCCTGTTAGCCGATCTTCCGGCTGGCGGCGTTGTCACTGGTCGGGATTCCGGTGTCGGTACCCTGACTGCCGGCAGTGTAACTACATCCCATACTGTACACACACATTCAAGATTCATTTCGTGCCACATGAACTATTCAGTTCCACTTACTAATTGTCTGCTTCTCCCAGTTGTTCATAAGATGGCTTGCAAATCAATGTCATTATGTTTATTGGCTGTCTTATGTTGGAAATGAAGCTTGTAATTAAGCTGTTCTTAACACATCTATTTGTGAACTGGAGAATCCAGCCAATGTGTAAGAAGTAATTTTTCTAAAAGCTTCCCCATCCTTGCCTCCCACAATTATTCACTTATTCACTGACCTTAGCCGGCAATCATCAGAGATGGTGACCTATGATACTTTCTAGAAATAGAGTGATACATGTTAGAGACAGGCAATTCTTAATGCTGCTGCTGAATGTTGTTTTTCCATCATAGGGTCTATTACTCCATGGTGTCAGATTCCAAGGTTGTTCTAGTGTTCTAAACACTGGTGTCACCGTGGTGATATTTCTCATGTCGGGAGTGTTGTGGTAGCTTTGCTGCTTGTTTTGTCACCCAACTGTCAGGTGGGCGTCATCGTTCGTTTACATCATTAGGCCATACTTGCCTACCTGACCCTCTCCATGAGGGAGAAAATGCTCTGTTCCTGGACTTTCCTGGTAATGTATGATTGCCATCACCTGTGGTGAAACACTTTTCTTATCAATTAACTAGCTCACCACAGGTGATGGCAATCATACATTACCAGGAAAGTCCAGGAACAGAGCATTTTCTCCCTCATAGAGAGGGTCAGGTAGGCAAGTATGCATTAGGCCCCACCGCTTCATTACATAATGCTTGGAGATCCCTATAAGCTCAGGGGTCCTTTGAATGTTCATTGACAGTAGGCAAGTACAGTAATTAGAGTGGCATTGCTTCCTGTTTGACTGCACCCATTCCAGGACAATTCTCTCCACAACATTCCGGAACTCCCAGAACAATTTACTGTTGGAATCTAGAACTGTAGAGAACTTTGGTGAAGGATGTTATGATTATGACCATCTCACTTTTCTCCATTGCTTGGTTGATAGTGAAGCGTGGACATTGGACACTGCAACCCAGCAATTACCCCTCTATCAAAGTCACTGAGGTGGCGGCTTGCCGTCCTGCTGGCAATGGGTACACAGGGAAGTGCAGTATTTTTATACTGTAGTTGCCTCCAGTGTGTGCCTCAATATATTGTGTATTTGTAGAAGCAGAGTGGTGGCTAGACACCTTAGAAGCGCTGACCACACCCACTGGGGCATGGACACGCCTACTATGATAAGGTCACACCCCTAGTGCACCACAGCTATTCCCGTGTGCTTACTGCATTACCAATGTTGAATTGTACTCGCTAAGTGGAAAGACAGCCAGTTATATATGACATATTTATGCATATTTGAATGCACAGTTACTACGTATTTGTTGGATTTAACTGATTGTGGTTATTATAAAATGTAACACACTCAGTTCAGAGTACAAACTTTTCAGACAATAAAAAAAAAAAAAGAATAAAACAACTGGAATGCCGTGTGGGTAACAGCTTGGGCCCCTTTGGGGATCATGAATTAATAGCTTATTTTGATGCCTTAAAAGATTGTACTCTGAATAAGTTGTGCTATATGTTTTCATGCAGCGATTTGGTGAAACGTGGAATGTGTTCAGGAAATTTTGCTAAACTTTTGCAGATAACTGAAAATATATGGTTTGTTTTTGTTCTGTTCCCCTTTAAAACTAAAAATATGCGAATGTTAGAATATAAGGGGAAAGGAGAACATGTTTTAGGCTGTCTTACTCAAGATGACATGAGAATTTACAACGCTTCACCTGTAAGTATACAACAAGATTATTCTGTGTTATTCCAGTTGTTCTCAGAGATTCTGATAAAGCTGCATACTTGTCACTTGTTATAACGTGTACTGCCTGTAATGCTCAGGAGAGACTTCAGATGGTTTCTGTGTGACTTTATATCAGTGTTGTGTTAGTGTTTTTTACAAGGTGTCGGGACACGGAGTATAGCTCATCCCCTCCGACACCAATGACGCCCTACTCCAGGTTTTGGTTGGCCCATGTGCCAGTCAGTCAAAGGAATGACCGTCGGCTGGAGAAACCATCAATGGTTATCCTCTGCATAGTTGGCAACCATCGATGGCCACTTGCTACATCACCATCGATGGTAACAATTGATGATTACCACACCCTGGCCAGTCCTAATATGGGGGGATAGATGTGTGAAGCAGTGTAAAGAGTGGAGAAGTGAGCCAGTGGTGAAGTTGCCCACGGCAACTAATTAGCTTTGAAGTAACATTTACCAAGTGCATTCTACAAAATTGTAGGCAGCAGCTTAATCTGGTTCTCCACTGGCACACCTCCACTCTTTTCACTGCTTCATACAGCTCCCATTGCGGAGGGAATTCAATTATTCCTGAAATATGTTCGCACCAAAAAAAAAAAAGGCTTTACCATGATATGTTGCCTGATGTTTTTATTAACAGGTAATTCAATTCAAGCAATTCAATTATGTCCAACAACACATAGGATTCGGTATAAGTTACCGGATCTATGTATAATCACAGTCGCGAAAAAAAAGGGGTTTTGTTTTAGGATCTCAGCGGACCTCAGACTGTCTGCTTATGCATGTAGCCCACAAATGCTGGACAGCTTTAGTTACAACTGCAATGTAGAGTTCAACGAGGACACACCCTTCCTAACTCTTAAGGTGGCCATGCACTAAGGCGAAATATCGCAACTCCCTGCCGGCGGCTATATCGCATACGAGACATCGTATGCGGTCATTTTGCATACGTTGTTTCACATGCGACCCCATTCATTGTTCCGGGATACAATATAGCAGTGCAATCTCTGGATCTGATCCGATGCACGCGAGACCGTGCACCGGATCGGAATTGGAAGTAAATGACACACGATTTGACACTTTTCACACAATTTATCGGACCGATGGGTCGAAATTGTGTAGAAAAGGGCCAAATCGTACTAGTATATGGGGGACTTAAATCTTTCTGCCTATTTGTAGTCTGCCCCACCTGCAGTGCATCATGAATTACCAAGCTGCAGATTTATGTAAATATATACTATATAATGTACTGTCTCAGTGCATTACACTTATTTTATATGCACTATGGGGGTCATTCAGAGTTGATCGCTCGCTAGCAGTTTTTAGCAGCCGTGCAAACACATTGTCGCCACCCACTGGGGAGTGTATTTTCACTTTGCAGAAGTGCGAACGCCTGTGCAGCCGAGCGCCTGCAAAATATTTTTGGGCACAACAAGACCAGCCCTGTAGAAACTCTTCGTGTGCGTTGATTCTAACGACGGTGGGACGGCTTTTGACATCACACACCCGCCCAGCGTTCGCCCAGCCACGCCTGCGTTTTCACCGACACGCCTGCGTTTTTCTAAGAACTCCCTAAAAACGGTCGGATGACACCCAGAAACGCCCACTTCATGTCAATCTTCTTGCGTGCTGTGCGACTGAAAGCTTCGCTAGAACCTGTGCAAAACCACAAAGGACTTTGTATCCGTACGTCTCGCATGTGCATTGCGGTGCATACGCATGCGCAGATTAGCCGTTTTCTACACTGATCGCTGCGCTACGAACAACGGCAGCTAGCGATCAAGTCGAAATGACCCCCAATATTTGGCAGCAACAATTAAAGTGCATCGGTACCCTACACACAGTGGAACCTCTTTTGGATTTGCTGGGCTGAACTAATAATATTCTTGGGGATTTACATTGTGCTTGTGCCTTCTGCCTCATATACAGTATGTAACTCACTAGTTCTAAGCATGGGTGTGATACCTTTTACCGGTGTCCGGTATGCCGGTGGCCATATGACCAACAGCGGCATCCCGATGGAGAAGATCCCAACAGGGGTCAGGTAAGTATACTTACCTTCCCCACCAACCCCCTAACCCTCCCTCCCTGCAGCCTGACTCTAACCCACCCCACCACCACAGCCTAACCTTAACCCTAACCAGTGGCACCTAAACCTTATTCCCTGTTCCTACAGCCTAAACATAATCCTCCCTCCACCGCAGCCTAAATCTAACCTTCTCGGGGGATGCCTAAACCTTGGTCCAGTACAAACATTGGTCCAGTGCACACCTTGGTCCAGTGCACACCTTAGTCCAGTGCACACCTTGGTTAAGCACACACCTTAGTCCAGCGCACACCTTGGTCCAGCTCACACCTTGATCCTGTGCACACAGTTGTCCGTTGCACACATCAGTCCAGCACACACAGTGGTCCAGCGCACACATTGGTCCAGCGCACACATTGGTCCAGCGCACACAGTGGTCCAGCGCACACCTTAGTCCAGCACACACAGTTGTCCAGCGCACACATTGGTCCTTTACACACAATGGTTCAGCGCACACATTGGTTCAGCGCACACAGTGGTCCAGTGCACACAGTGATCCAGCCCACACAGTGATCCAGCCCACGCATTGGTTCAGCGCACACATTGGTTCAGGGCGCACACTGGTCCAGTGCACACAGTGATCCAGCCCACACAGTGGTCCAGTGCAGACAGTGATTCAGCCCACACATTGTTCCAGCGCACACAATGGTCCAACGCACACATTGGTCCAGCGCGCACAGACACAGTGGTCCAGCACACATTTGGATGCCTCCGCAAATGAAGACTAACACCAGTGCTGAATCTGTGGGTGTTTCATTTGTGAGGCAATGGTCATCGCTTGTGAATTGGATCATCCTAGAAATGAAAGTAAAACTAAAACAATGGCAGTTATTTACTTTCTTAGCTACACATTTATACAGTCACAGCGACCAATAAGAAATAAGCTTTGTTAAGGCTTGCGCAAAGTAGATTTACTGCTCTGTGCAAAATCATAGCTATGTTTGTTTATTGCAACCTCACAGTGCTGGGGTCATGGGTTTTATTGTTGTATGTGTGTAGTTTGTACCTTCTCCCGAGTGTATGTGGGATTGTTGTGGATGCTCTGGATTCCTGCCACAGTCAAATAAAATATACACATTGTAGGAAATATAGGTTACTATTTATGAAGCGGTGATAAGCCTGAACTTGTATGTATCGCATATCTATCTATTTCTCTACCTATCTAGTCTATATTTGTGATGGCATATTCTGAAATAACTTTTTTATGTCAAATATCAAGCAATGAGTTTTCTTTGTAAATTAATTTGTGATATTTCAGGTTTATTAAAATTTCTGCAAATACTCTGTGACAGCTGTTGGAACGATGACAATCAAAAAGCAATTTAAAGCTGTGTAAAAATCATTAGCCAAAGTACGTGTGAGGGAGAAAGGTTGTTTATGGCTATTATATGGCTATAGGGATTGTGCGCTATATAACACTAACACAGCAAATCTTCAGAAATGATGGCCCTCATTCCGAGTTGTTGGCCCGCTAGCTGCTTTTAGCAGCTTTGCACACGCTAAGCCGCCGCCTACTGGGAGTGAATCTTAGCTTTGCAGAATTGCAAACGAAAGATTCGCATAATTGCGTATAGAAATTTCTTAGCAGTTTCTGAGTAGCTCGGGACTTACTCTGCCACTGCGATCAGTTCAGTCAGTTTCGTTCCTGGTTTGACGTCACAAACACACCCAGCATTCGCCCAGACACTCCCCCGTTTCTCCAGCCACTCCCGCGTTTTTCCCAGAAACGGCAGCGTTTTTCCGCACACATCCATAAAACGGCCAGTTTCCGCCCAGAAACACCCACTTCCTGTCAATCACACTCCGATCACCAGAACGAAGAAATTTCTTCGTTAAGCCGTGAGTAAAATACCTAACTTTTTGGCAAATTTACTTGGTGCAGACGCACTGCGAACATTGCGCATGCGCAGTTTGCGACAAATCGCACCGTTGCGAAAACCACTAACGAGCGAACAACTCGGAATGAGAGCCCATGTTCTGAGTTTTGGGAAATACTGAATGACTGTAATAAATCCCTGTGCTTAAAAATGTAGCGCGTATATGTATAGTGAATATGGAGCAATAAAGTGGAAGCTGGACGAAATGGATGATATCAAAACATCTGGAAGGTGTTTTGATATCATTTATAATGCTATTAAATGGAATGAAAACACGGGCCTCATCAATTACAACAAAACTTCTCCCTTAGATATAAATTGCTGCTAGGCTTGAGAGCTGCTAGTAATGGACATGTCCTGCTGTGGGTGACTTCACAAAAATGGCTGCACACACGGAGTACCAATGTTGGTTCCTCCTTATTGGGGACAGTAAAGGGATCATAACAACTGCATGATGAAAATCTGTCAATAGTGAATAATATCTACATACTATTATATTTTAAAGAGAAATCACTCTTAAAAAAATTATCATTTTTGAAAACATTTTTTAAAAACATTTGCGACCATCACCCACTCACAACCAGCCTGTGCTGTCCCCTCTTCCATGGGTCATTAGCAGCACAAGAAAGGTAAATGATTGCAATATAATCTCAGTATACCTGGGACCATATAGTCCATCATTGGACATTTGCAGCGCAAAGTGAGATTGTACCTTTTCTTTTTACTTCCTTATATATTTGACAACAGTAACAACAATAATAATAATAATAATAATATGGACTAACACTAATATCATGTAATTAATAAATAAATAAAGCCGGTGTTATATCTGGTTGTGTGTTAGTGAGCTGAATAACATCCATGAACTTATTACAGTGTATGTGCTGTATTTGTCCATAGTGTTCCTGCTTTGAGTGACAGCTTGATGGACTTCTCAGTGATATCACAGCAGTTGATTGCAGTCATAGCTTTTTCACCTGCTAGAAATGCTATCAGGCTGCTCATACAGACATGGAAGGTACTTCTGTAGTGTAACACTATACTAAATATTTTTCCTTTAATAGATCTTATCTGAAACTTAAAATTTTGTGTTGAAAACATTTAATTGTTTCTTCAATTTTATGTATTACTAAAAAGTAATGTTTTTACCGATTCTACCACTGGGGGGCACTGGTCCATTGGAGTCTATATAGTTGATCTGTTTGGTTTCTTACACTACAGTATAAGGGGTCATATTTACATACGTGCCTATACTCCTCTCTGGAGAGAAGCTGGCCACTAGGGGGTGGGCGCTTTTGGTCATTAAGCCCACTACGCCATAATCCTGCAAATTGCGTGTCTAGGAAGAGAGGGTGGGGTCAAAATGAGCATCCTATTGGCCTTGCCCCCTCCATAAGGACCCCATAATTCCCAGTAGGTGTGGATTATTAGATCTACAAAGTTCTAGAGTCAATAGGTCGACCACTAAAGGTAGACATGCACTAGGGTCAAAAAGTCAACAGGGTCAAACGGTGAACATGGAATAGGTAGACAGTATAAAAGGTCGACATTGAAATGGTCGACACAGAAACAATTTTTAAATAGTGTTTTGTCACTTTTATGTCCCAAATACGCTCCATTAGTGTACCACGTCCCCTCGGCAGGTTACTATTCCCAATCATAGTCCGCAAGGATGGTAAAGTATGAAAAAGTAAAAAAAAAATGTTTAAACTTTTGTTGACCATACGGGTGCCGACCATAGTCATGTAGACCTTTTACCCTGTCAACCTAATGCATGTCAACCATTAGTGGTCAACCTAATGACTGTAGACCTTTTAGTGTAGCTCTATAGACCGGATACCATTCCCAGTAATATGCTCCTCTCTTCTGTTGGTGCGGGGGACTAGCCTAGGATTGGTCCTTCCGGGAGAGTAGGTAAGTGCATGTTTGTTAAACACTTTTGCAGAAAAGCCACTAAAACTACAGCTATGCTCCTCTAGCAGGATTTGTACTAACTGATGTATTAAGAGACTACGGCAGCAGTTATATCTAGTGTAGTCTACAAAGGCTTCTGGAGCTTGACAAGTGTCTCTAGGTTAGTTATGCTGCTTTCACATCGCAAACCCTGCTTTTGAAACTGTTCTTTAAATGGTTCTTAAAACGGGTCTGAGCAGTTAAACCCCCTTCACATCGCATGTTGTAACTGGTATAATACTGTTTCATTACCGTTTTGGTACCTTTCACACTGAACCAGTTTCTCCCATAGAAAACAGTGGCATTTTAAATGGACTTTTCTGCCCCACACATTATTAATAATTATGAATGATTAATGAATTATTAATAATTTGGCTAGTCGTACGATGGAACACAGCAGCTTCAAGCATCTTTACCATGTTTTTGTAGATAACTGCATCCTTCACTGTCCCAGTGATTTGTCTAGCAATTTCTTCATCCCCTCTCATCCTAAGCAACTCCTCCTCATCACTCCAATTTGCCATTTTAAACTGTATTCTGTATAATAAAATTCTTCTTCACTCTCATGTGTTTCCTCCAGTTTATTTCCTGCTTCTGCCTGGTGACATTACGCATGGAGACAGCCAATCACCTTCTGTGGTTTGGAAATACCGTTTCTGAGCCTTTCACACTGCATAATGAAACGGGTCTGAACCGTGTAGGACCCTGCTTTTTAACCGTTTTAAAATACCAGTAATATGTAACCAGTAAATTCAAAGTGGCCCTTTCACACTGCAGCTAGAACCGTTTACGAAGGCTTAAAAAAACGGCAATTTACCAGGTTATAGCTGCAGTGTGAAAAGGGGAATTATAATCATTCAGGACTGGTGCTCTCATAAGAAGTTTGCTAAATAGGCTGTAAGCCTCCTGTGCATAATTAAAGAACTCCTGAAAACATAAGTTACTAGGGGTCATGGCGGGCAGATTTGGGAAACACTAGAGGTGTTCATCCATGGTTTCTCAAATTTTGCAGTGAAAAGAGTAGAGAAGTGAGCCAGTGGAGAAGTTGCCCATGGCCACCAATCACCATTGAAGTAACATTTATCATTTGCATACTATAAAATTGTACAGAGCAGCTGATTGGTTGCCATGGGCAACTTCTCCACTGGCTCACTTCTCAACTCTTTTCACTGCTTCATGAATAGACCCCTTAATGACGACTTTTAACCCAGAACAAAGAATTGTAATGACAAAATATAAGGTTACTGTGCTGTGCAGGCATCAGATAATGTTTCAGCTTGCTCTACAATATAGCCCCCGGCAGTGTTCTTACTAGCTCAGGTCATACAGGTACTGGCTGGCAAAATTTGCTTTGTAATTTGCATAGAGGGAGAAAAAAAAAGAGTAAGTCATGGCTGGGCGACTCCCTGCTTCACGTGGAAGAGGAACACCTGACCAGCAGGTAACACACAGAGCGGGATACTCACAGCAGTTGGCTGTCAGGTTTGTATGAACTTTATTTAAAAGAAAAAAAAAAAGATGTTTCCTCACCTACTTACTCTCGTTTACTAGAGCTCATGTAATTTGACTAGATCATTATTCTAATGAAGTGTAGTAATTAGAGTGACTTGAATTAAATACCACATTATTTATTCTTTTATGTTCAGCATCTCCTTTGCTTATCTGTAGTATCTGCTAAAAAAATAAAATACAAAAACTGCAAATTTTTTTTTTCAACATATGCAGATTAATGCCTGACGGTTAATTGTTATTGTTGATGTTTGAGTGTATTACACACAATAAACAAAAAAAGTACAGGTTACTACCTCAAAATAACATTATAATAAAATAGGGATACGGGCTACGGGCTACATACCTAGTTTTGCATCTAATATTGCTGCCATTTTAGATTTTGGAGTTAAATCCACCAAAAATAATGTTTTGGGCATTTTCTTATCTAATATGGGTTGGGGACAGGCTTGGACTGCACAGCTTAATTCTAAACATAATGAGACCATGCTGAGACTTGTAGTTCCATGTAGAAATAAAATGCAGGAAACACTTTTCAATATAACATACAGTAATATTGACGTGCTGAGCACAAGTTTGCCCAAAAATATGGGCCCACAAACCACGATCACATAACCTCATCTGGTGGGTCCCTAACTATCCTAAGGTTCAAGTCCAGAGCATGGGACCCCCCAGGCCAGCACAAGCCAACCGCCCCAAGGCATCACACTAGTGAGGGGTCTTTGTGTTAAAAGTGTTACATTAGTAAGAAGCAGCAACTATGTGTTGAGTGTGTAACACGGGCGAGAGGTAATAATTAGTGTGTTAAAAAGTGTTACATTGGTAAAACCAAACAGACAACAATTTAGGTGCTAGATGAAGTATTACAATACGTTGCCCCAAAGCAGCCAGGCCACACCAACCACCTCGCCCCAAATTCATCCCTTGCATAACTTTGAAGTTGCTGCGATATTGTATATCATATATGTCTTAACGCCACAATAACAGAATGTTTAGGATAAGTCACTTATAATGTGTTGTGTATTTTAAATACATACTCAAACAGAAAGAAACTGCATTGCGCTTAATCACATACTGAATATACCATACCTCCCAACTGTCCCGATTTTGGCGGGACAGTCCCGTTTTTCACGGTCTGATCCGCTGTCCCACCCGCGGGTCGCAGTGTCCTGCGAGTGGGGCGGAAGTTGGGAGGTCCCCCCCCTGTCACTCGCTGCTCTGATCAGAGCAGCGGTTATTAGATGCTGGGCACATGCGCACAGCGTCTATTCACCGACAAAGAGAGAGAGACAGGGGACATGGCTAGCATCTCACTGAGTGCTGTCTGTGCCCCACAGTGACAAAAATGGGGGGGGGCGTGGTATGCAATTGTGATGTTTGTCATGAGGCCACACTCCCTTACCATGAGGCCGCACCCCTTTACAGCTAGACCACGCCCCCAAAATTGGACGCGCCCAGTGGCACGCGTTGCTGTCCCTCCTTGGACAGCACAAAAGTTGGGAGGTATGATATACATTTACAGACACATTTTTCTTAATGCAGAAATGTTTCTTGTTCAAGCCAAACACATGTGGCAGCAGAATAGAAACTGCTATTAACTGTATCTCCTATAATGCGCTCCCATGCAGATGGACGAAAGATGTAAACTGTGGAGGGTATACTGTATTCAAAGGGTGGAATTCAATTGTTTGAAAAGTCGGTTGGGTGTCTGTTTTTCCTGTCTATTAGATAGGAAGAAATAGACACCCAACTGACTTTTCAAACAATTGAATACCCCCCACAATGTTCAAAATCGACCTTTAAGACCCCATACACTGTATCTCAGCAATGACTTCCATGCAATTTTCCTGCGGGAGGCCTGCAATTGCGATTTCATACTTGAGTGTGCTTTTACATGTGATTTATCTCAGGCAATTTAATGTTATTAAACCTATTTCCATGCAATTACGATAAATATTACATGCAGCACTTGCGATCTGCGATCGCGATGGGTGACACACGGGAGCGCGCAATTGCAAGAAAAATTAATACAATTTGACATTTTTCATGCTATCCATCTCAGGAACTCGTCGCAATTGCACGAAAACATGCAATATCGCACTAGTGTATGGGCCCCTTTAGTAAATATATACCCTTGTGTGTGCATCATCATGTCAGCCGTGCAGCAAGACTGCGCAGCAGCAATGCAGCATAACGCATAGTCGACACAAACGCAAATATGTACATCATAGTTTGGTACAATGATTTTAACATTCATGTTTCCATGTACCAGTAAGTACACACGATTTAGCGCATTACTGGTGGCTTTGCATCTCCTGTGAGCATGTTCCCTAAGTGCCAAAAGGAGTTAAAGAGTTCACAGCGTAAGATGAGAGCCGGTTGGTATAATACAGTTATAGAAAGAAGGGAATAACACAAAGTAACATCAAAGGATAACCAGCGTGTGGAGATTTCGGTGCCCCTCTGCTTCAGGCTTCTCTTTAATAGTCATCCCTTATTGTTGCTGGGATTATTCTGTGCCGGCAGTGAGGAAGGGAGAGGATTGTCTTCTGTCTTGTTTAGGTGATCTAGATTCCAGAGAAGATCTGTGCTTTTATGGGCAGAAGTGACTAGTAATTTGCACACTGTAACTCCACCTACTGCTATTCAGTGTGTTTCACCCATGAAAAACCAGTAATGAGACACTGAGAAGTGTGTGCTGTAATATCCGGCTACCTGGTATTAGGCTACGATGAACGTGTATGCACAGGACGGCTAGGGAACGTGTACACACCATGGCTCTGTACAAAGCCGCCAGCCACAACTAAGCTTTTTGAAATGGAGCAAGTCTCATCGGCAGATAAGAAGCTGAGATCCGAGAAGAGACTGGTTTCCCTCTGCTGTGCAGGAGGCAGGCACCAATCAGGAGGCAGCAAGGTAGAACTCTCTGACAATATTTATTTCTGTTTAACTAGACTGAAAATGAACATTCTAATCTCTCTTACCTATTTTATTGCTAATTACAAGGGCACCTGGTTTCTATGTTGTAGTAGGGACTTGGGTTTTGAATTTGTGACAGTCAGATGCCCTGAGGGTTATTTTTTTATTTGTGGATTATTACAGCACATACTGAGTGAGCTTTTAAATGGAAACGGTACGGAAAATAGAGTACCTTGTTTAGTAGAATGTTTTACTTGTGTTTTCATTGTTACAGGAGCTGCAGTTCTGTTACGTTGCAGCTGACGACGGGATAGCCCAAACTTTTTAACCACTTAACTGGCATAGTCAGATTATATGCGACCGAGCCCGCCCCACTGTCCCCCCCCCCCCCCCAGTTTTTGACGAGGAGAAAAAACTGCCACTTTAGGGGAGATTCCTTCATTAATTTCAACATTTCAACTTTTTAGAGTCAGTTAGATGGTCTTCATCACAATGATCACATCTGCCATTCTTTGTACTGTACGTTTGAATGTTCATATTACATTGGGCACCTACAATACAATTTCAGATGCACCTTTTCCGTCTTCTTATCTCATTTAAATAATCTCATTTGTGCATGTAGATACAAGATTAGTTGCACTCATCTATCTAATTCTCACTCAGCAAGAAATGCCACTAGTATTCTCAGTACCTCTATTCAGGGTGACACCAAGCTATCACCAGATCTCATATATTCCAAAAGTTCAGACAGGGGGTGTGTTTAGCACTCATGAAGCGCTAGGCTGCCCTGTAGTTGTCTGTCCTTTCCTCCATGCAAAACAGCCAATGCCATGTACACCTGTACCCAGGGCCGGCTCTAACATTAGGCAGCTGCCTAGGGCACCGGGATCTGGGGGGGGGGGGGGGGGGGGGGCACTGAGTCTACCTATCACAAAATTAAGGATCTCTCTGAAAGAAACATCCTTGTACATAATGCAAGTGGTGGTTGTGGAACTTATAAGTCACACTTTCATCTGAAGGGCTGGGAAGTGGGTATTGGTGGTTAGGGACAGTAGGCTGAAGTTTTGCCAAGGGTGCAGAGGAACCTTGCCCCAGTCCTGCATGTACCAGGTGAGTGCTGCTCCCTTCTGCTCTGCTTTATACTGATGAATGGTAGTCACCTCCTAACTTTCCCAGTGTAGAACATACCCCTTAAATTGGGACTGTGATCTCATAGTTGGGAGGTGGCACAAGGACATAACCATTCTGCAAAGGAAGTGTTGGGAGAGGAAAGAGTTATGTATCAGAGTCATTTGGATACTGGCACCGTGCCCATCATATTTACCTCCTGACTCTCATTACATGTAAATCAGAACTTGGACGTTTAATGTTATTTAGAATAGACTTATCATTTAGAAAGATTAATCATACATACTGTGCGCGCCACAATTATAATAATCTCGTCCTCCTACTCATTACTCTCTGTGCCGTGACAGATCCAGAAAATGGACAATGGACGTGTAATATAGCAGAATAATATAAGACACACCAAAACCTAAATTTAAGGAAAACACCCCCATACCTCTAATCTATGGGGTGGCTAGTCTAATCAGCTTTCCTGGCTGCTTGAAATCTAAAGTATTATTGTTGTCACCGTTGCCCTAGTTTGGTCCCCAGAGCTTTTTAGCAATATAATATGATGTCTTTTGTTACATGTATGTAGTCCAGCACCCAGGCCAGGATTTAAGGCTTTTACCAGATTAGGCCTCTCTAGCAGCCAAAACCATTCCATCCCAATACTGCTCCAGCTCCCAATCCTGTGGCTGCAGAGATCCCCTGATGTCTGTGGTGGAAGTAACACAATGCTGGCTCTCTCTCACAACGCCCCAGCTCCACTCTTTCCGGGACTGCACTGCACATGCACTGTGCCTTTCACATGCTCAGAAGAGTGGAGCCCCTTCTGGCCAGAGCCTGGTATCGCCAGACAGGGCTGCCCAGACATTGTGCTTGCTGCAATCTTCACCAAGCGCTCTCTGCGTAAAATAAGTAAAAACTTTGTATTTTAAACGTAACTTTGAATTAGTAGTTATAAAATCAAAAGCAATATAATCCATGACACAAGTGTAGTCAATATGGGGTATATTCATTTGTCGGAATGGATCTGACCTGGGCTATTCAAAGCAATCTCAATTCGACTTTAAAAAAAGTCAAATTGAAATGCGGGAGCTGAGACTGGGAGAGGTCCTGCTTGCTGGAGCCGGGTGGACGCTGCTGTGAGCGGCGGCTGTGACATCCTCCGGCTACGCTGCTGTAGTGCTGCTCTCCCCCGTCTGCCCGCAGCTCTCCCCCGTCTCCTCCTCGTCTCCTCCGGCGCTGCTCTCCCCCTCTGCCCGCGGCTCTCCTGTCTCCTCCTCGTCTCCTCCGGCACTGCTTTCCCCCTCTGCCCGCGGCTCTTCCGTCTCCTCCTCGTCTCCTCCGGCGCTGCTCTCCCCCTCTGCCCGTGGCTCTCCCCCGTCTGTGCTCCTGCATCTCACTTCGACTTTTTTTAAAGTCGAATTGAGATGGTCGAAAAGTTTTCGACACAAGCACGTGGATCGGCAGCTATTCCGCCGATCCATGTGCTTTTTGACAGTCGATTTCCTCGACTTGTCGAATAATTTGGGGTTATATTGAATAGGTCGGAACCCCATCCGACCTAATAAAAAGTCGAAAACTGACGTCTTTTCGACAGACGGCAGCTTTCAACTTCAATTGAATATACCCCATAAGGTGCAATTCCCTATATTTAAAAACATGGTAAAAATATCAACAATAATTTTGTACAGCATGAACACTATATTGCATCCAGTTTCCCAGTAAATGGTTAATTAGCAAACTAATCTTCATAACAGGGGTAACCCAACTTGAAATACAATTTTCTGTGACGAAAGAATGACCACAGTTTTAAAATAGCGACTCCGGAGACAATCACACAGCCTTGCTTTGGCAACTACCCAGAATATATCCATATATAATACATATGTTAATCATACATCCCCAACCTGGAATGGCATGTGCATAAATATCAGTTAATTATAAGTTATGTATGAGATCCTGTGCTTTTTCACAGAACCTACTTCTGCTGTTAACACGTGTGCCGCAGGCGGCAGTGAACGGGTCAATGAGAGAGCCGAACTGTCAGCAAGGGTTGAAAGGGATAGAACAGTAACATGCGCTTGTACTTCCCTGTGCCGTGTCTGTCCTTTCCCTGTTGTGAAGGCACATTGCAGGGGCAGTGGCAAGTTTGACACCAGGTGAGAGGGCTCACTGAATACCTTGAGTTGCCGTCAGAGCGACAGCATGTTTGATTGAGGTGCAGTTCCCCATGTGTTGCCCAGTGTCTCTTTCTGCTGTAGACACTCCGGAGCTGGGTTATTTTTAATTATCCTGTGCGGATTTAACCCCGATCTCTTTTTTGAGGCTTACATAACTAAATAATGTGACAAAATGAATAAACATCAATCTACTGCTACTTGAGTTCTGATGTTGGAGTTCTGGGCCTGTGTTGCATTTTCCAGAAATCTAGGCCTGTCAGTACCTCATCTTCTGTTTAGTGTAACATTGATTGTAGGAGTACTTAAAGTTAAATACTGTTGAATGTGAAGTAGGTAGGTAATCTATAAAGAGACAAAAACATGTTTATGAAGATGCTCCTATGCCTGACATACAGTATGTTTTATCATATTTGATATTGCTATTAATATGTCCTCTTCTTTTAGGGTCTATTTAGTAAACTAAAAAAGGCTTTTCCCCCGCATTTCACCATTCTAGTTCTTTAGTAGATTTTACTGGGAGCTTCTGTGTTCAGTATTTACATAAAGGAGAGAAGCAAGTAAAGGTTCTCTCCTTTTTCTAGACAAAAATAACTAATATCTATTGATGTGGCACCAGCTGTGGCTATGAGTACCAGGGTCACATACTGTAGGGTCTCCCTTGCTTATCTGTGGATACTAGCTTGATGTTTTCTTGGTCCAGGAACGCCAAGGCCATAGAGACACTCTGAGCGGGTGTAGTATGGTATGCCGGCGGCCGGGCTCCCGGCAACCAGCATACCGGCGCCGGTATTTTATTCTCCCTCCAGGGGGGTTGTGGACCCCCACGAGGGAGAAAAGTGTCGGTATGTCGGCTGTCGGGATTCCGGCGCCGGTATACTGTGCGCCGGGATCCCGACAGTCGGCATACTGAAGACCACCCCTCTGAGCTGCATCTGGCGGATGGTGCAGCCGTCCCTCAGTCCGCTTGTTGACGTGATCTGACGTCCTCCTCCGGGCTGCAATCTCTGCTGCTGGGTCCACCTCAAGCAGTGCTCCTTCTGCCACAGTTCTGCTCTGTGCATGTGCACTGCTATGGAAACCGTTTGCTGACATTGCATTGGAAAATCCTCATTGGGACAGCCCTTTATGGCATGGGCTGTCCCACCATCTGCTTTCATATAAATATGCCACTAAATGAAATGCAGTAAACGGGGGTAATGAAATCCACGTATAATTATTGTTTATTAAATATGTCCTTATGAGTGATATTTCAATATTACCTTACCAGGATACACACTGCTTGTTACACTATGGTTAAAGGAACATTTCTAGAAATGTTATGTAAATGTAAACCATTGATTATAATATATCTTTTTCCTCGTTGTCTGCTGTAACTGAACTACATGTGCTTTTAGAACATACTATAAACTCACAGTAATAGGTTTTCCATGCTGTATTTTTATTCATACTCCTCGGTTCCTGCACCTGGCTGTGTCCTTGGTGCTTTTGCTATCTGTGCACGGTACTCATAATTCTATATTCTCTGCCGGGGCTTATTAACAGAGTAGGTGGCCCATGTGCAGCCTTCTCCGTCCAGGCCCCCTCCTCTGTAGCTGGCAGCGCAGTAAAGACTGACCACTAGGCAGTGTCGGACTGTGGAATGTAGGGCCCACCGGGGGAATGCAGTGGTAGGGGCCCATGTTAGGGGTGTGGCCAGTCTGCAGAGGGTGTGTGGCCTGCTTCCTCATTGGTTTGACTAACCATTAGAGAGTGCAACGTCTGGGCCCCTTCATAAATATATAAGTAAATTCAGCTGCTGCATGCATGATACATGCATGTACCAGATTAATAACAGATTAATAACAGCAATGCACTGTAGAAAATACACCATAGTCCAGTATAAGGTAACATATGTATAATGTATAATTCAAGTGCACAATCTGGAACCTGATCCTTAAAGCAGGAGGTGGGGCTCCCGGGCAGTAGGGCCCACTGGTGGTTTCCCCTGTACCCCTGTGGGCCAGTCCAAGCCTGCCACTAGGGGCACAAACTCCATTGCACATGCGCAAAACTCCAGGGAAATGGCGCAGGGTGTATGGACCCAGGGGCCCGTGTGCAGTGCATCTATTATAGATACTCCACGACGGATTCTCTGGGCAAGTCTGTATTTATTATAAGAGCTTCCCATTTGTGTGTCTTTATAAGAAGGTCATGAAATATTCTGAGGACATTTGCTGTAACCAACGGCATTGTTTTCTTTGTAATACTCCCTAACTAGGAAAACTGGTTTTGGCTGTTATTGGAGGGTGAGATGTATCAAGCCTCAGAGAGAGAGATAAAGTAGAGAAGTTGCCCAAAGAAGCCCAAAGTAGTTGCTCAAAGGCTTGATACATATCCCCTATGGAGTCAAGTTGACTGAAGCATTAAGACCACTGGCATTATCGACATCATGTAAACGGGTATGGGGGTTAGAACCCATTGGTTCCAGTGACGCCATACTCACTTGCACCTGTGCCTGCACTCACAAGAGTCAGCGGTTTCTCTCATCCGCCCCCTCAAAAGCGAATGCAGGAACTGGTTATAAGTGCGGTGTCACTGGTGTTTTCCCAACACCAGCGGGTAACCAGCCTAAGTGATTAAGGCCAGCTCTTATGTTCATTGTAATTGTACTTTCCTTTGTGGTTTTCCTCTGCCGTCTGTCTCTTTTGTTATTTGCTGCTGTGTATCACAGTGTACAGTGCGTCATTCCTCCCCTGAGCATTGTGCTGATTGCTTGGAGTGCATAAGAATTCCATATACGATACCTCTCTGCTTAATGAATACAGACATCTCCCAGTTTTATATCCATATCTTCTACCACTGAATTTTACGTGCACATATTATTGTTTTACTGTTTGAAAATGCAATTTAGACAGCTGATGACATTCGTGCAATTGTAATCCTAATGAAAATGTCAAGTCATTACTGGAAGCATCTACAATAGCGGATGTCTTAAACTGTGACTCTCTTATCTTTGCTGACGTTTAAATAACATTCGTGTATAATTGCAGTGGAAGATAATCGTCTGTAATACACTGTCTGCAGTTCTCTCTTTTTTTACTCTTTCCAGCGCCACCTCGTCCCTATTCGATTAACTTGCTATTTTGTAAAGATATAATACCAACCTCAGTCCCTATTGACATTAATCATTGGACATGTGTTTGGCTAAAAGAGCAAAATGGTAATTTTACACTTTAGGTCTGATGGGTTATATATTACAGCAAGAGCTATTTAAGGTTTCGTCATGGTGCTCGGATGTTATCTGGCTGTGGGTTGGGGCTGTGAGACCAGCGGTGGGGATCTCAGAGGTCAGCATACCAACCCCTGGATCCCGACGCAGAATACCGACGGAGGGGGGTAGGGGGGGAGAGCAAGCGCAACAGTGACTCGCAGCGCTCGTCACGCTGTGGGCTCGGTGGTTCACTGCCCTTGCCACAGGTTCTATTTCTACTCTATGTTTGTCGTGGGAATAGTCCCTGTTAATCGGCATACCGACTGTCGGGCATTTGATTGCTCGTTAACCTGTCGTCGGCATGCTGACTGCCGGTATCCCGAGCGGCGGTCACATGACAGCATCCCCTGGCTGTTGTTGGAGTCCTCCTTCAAAAACTTCTTTAAGAGTTTAATAGGTTGATATACAGTACAGGTTGAGTATCCCTTATCCAAAATGCTTGGGACCAGAGGTATTTTGGATATCGGATTTTTCCGTATTTTGGAATAATTGCATACCATAATGAGATATCATGGCGATGGGACCCAAGTCTAAGCACAGAATGAATTTATGTTTCATATACACCTTATACACACAGCCTGAAAGTAATTTTAGCCAATATATTTTATAACTTTGTGCATTAAACAAAGTGTATCTACATTCACACAATTCATTTACGTTTCATATACACCTTATATACACAGCCTGAAGGTCGTTTAATACAATATTATTAATAACTTTGTGTATTAAACAAAGTTTGTGTACATTGAGCCATCAAAAAACAAAGGTTTCATTATCTCACTCTCACTCAAAAAAGTCCGTATTTCGGAATATTCCGTATTTCAGAATATTTGGATATGGGATACTCAACCTGTATAGAGCAGTGAAAAGAGTGAAGTGGACCAGTTTGGGAAGTTGCCCATAGCAACCAATCATCTTACAGGGAGATGTATCAGACCACTCCTAATTGCCATGTTACAGGCTGTGTTTGAATAATGACAGGAGCTGATTGGTTGGTAGTTTTATCTCTCTTCACGGTTTGATACATCTGCCCCTCAGCCTGCTGACCTCTTATCTATGTTTAGCTTCCAGTGGTATATTTTAACAGCATATAGTGTATAGGAAGAAGGTTGGATATGGGCTCTATTAAGTGTAATGGCACGTGCTCACCCACAGTGGACTGTCTTGAACTGGACCCAGGTTAAACTTTTTTTTAAAACTAGTGATTAATTGTCAGGGGCTGACTGGGAAATGTCAATGCTGACAATGCTGGTACATTATTAGCCCATCGTTAAAAAGTTATTTTTGTTTTTATTAGAGATGTGCGGGTTCGGTTTGGATTTATATTATTTTCTATCCAAAACATGTGAGAGCTGTTTTTGAGATCCGGGTAGAACCAAGTAAATCTGAACCTGTACATCTCTGTTTTTTATAACTAGTTAATAAAGGGTAAAAATAACCTTTGCTGGAAAAAAATGTGTGCTTTATTCAGCTAAAGGATCTGATGTGCACAAAAGCCCATTCCGATCCACCTAGAAACGCTAGTTTTTGGCCAGAACTTAGTCCCTTTTGAGGTCTGACAAGTCTGGACATTTGGGGGTTATGGCAAGGGGCCTAATTCAGAGTTGATCGCAGCAGCAAATTTGTTAGCAGTTGGGCAAAACCATGTGCACTGCAGGGGGGGGGGGGCAGATATAACGTGTGCAGAGAGGTTAGATTTGGGTGGGGTGTGTTCAAACTGATATCTAAATTGCAGTGTAAAAATAAAGCAGCCAGTATTTACCCTGCACAGAAACAAAATAACCCACCCAAATCTAAAGCCCAGTACTCACGGGCCGATCAAGGAGAGATGCGTGCTGAGCGAACCGCTCAGCACACATCTCTCCTGCCGCTCAGCACAGCGCGATCTGTGCTGAGCGTGCGGGGGGAGACGGGGGGGCCGCTCACTTCACCCAGCGGGTGAAGTGAGCGACCCGCTAGATTGGCCTGCATGCAGGCCAATCTAGCAGCGGCGATAGCGATGTGCGGGGCCGCGCATCGCTATCGCCGAGGGGGCTACACACGGAGCGATCCTGCCGATATTCTAAGCAATCTAGTCAGATTGCTTAGAATATCGCTCCGTGAGTACCCCCCTTAACTGTCTCTGCACATGTTATATCTGCCACACCTGCAGTGCACATGGTTTTGCCCAACTGCTAACAAATTTGCTGCTGCCATCAACTCTGAATTAGGCCCAATGTACAGTATAAATGTGATATATGAAAGACAATATTTTAGGAGAAAAATGTAAAAGTTATAACTAGGAATGGTGGTGCAGGAGTAATTAGAAGCAGTAGAAAAGGGACAGTATTGCAACCCATACCTCGGCCCGCAATCAGCCTAATACATCACATGCTTGGATATACGAACAGCGATCAATGAATGTAGTTTTTGCAGCTTTTTAAACAGAGTCACATACTATGTCAATGTCGGGCGTAGCTGTTAATTTTTTTCTTTTACCGTGCATGCATCTAAGTTGCACCGCGCATGTGTCCTGAATGTGCCCATACAGAGTCGCGGTTGCGATTTCACGCTTACGCATGGAAAAGATTATTGAAATTGACTGGGAGGTGGCTCTTCATATTCCCAGAGAATGTTGCAGGTGTGTCCATGAAGTGTTTGAGTGAACAGATGCTTACTCATTGGCGGTCATACTCTGATGGACGTTCTATGCCTAGCGTAAGGGTAGTTTCAATGGTGGCATCTACATCTGCACCAAGCATGACTGCAGCATCTAATGATGCTCAAAGTGTGCGTCTCAGTCCTTGCGCATTCAGATGCCCGGATGCACACCAGAGAAAGGCTCTGTAGCAGTGGTGTATCTATAATGGGTGCAATGTGCGGTGCACACGGGCCCCTGAGTCCAGGGGGGGGCCCACACCGCACACACTGCACCCATTTCTCCTATACTTACCTTTCCGGCGCCCATCGCTGACTGTGTGTGGGCCCCCTCCTCTCCTGTAGCCGTCACCGCCGCTGCTAGCGCTCTGAGCGCTGTAGACTCTGGCACAGTGCCAGAGTCTACAGCGCATGCGCAGGACTCTGAAAAAAAAGGCGCGGTGGCTATTTCTCGGAGTCCTGCGCATGCGCTGTAGACTCTGGCACTGTGCCAGAGTCTACAGGGCCCAGAGCGCTAGCAGCAGCGGTGACGGCTACAGGAGTGGAGGGGGCCCACACACGGAGTCTGCACACGGGTCCCCTCCTCTCTAGAGACGCCCCTGCTCTGTAGCGTTTTGAGCAAAAAAACGCAGATGTGCATCCGCCAAAAGATGCAAACACAGATGCTACTGCTACGTTTCATCAGAATCAGCCCAATAGTGTTCAAACTACTACAGAAAAATAAAGTCAATAACAAAATATTTTAGGCAAGAAGAACCCTTGTTTTAGTCTTTATATGGGCGGGATGTGCTAAAGGTAAAATCCAGTAATTACCCTGTTTTCAGGGTTTTTACTGTATTTCCAAATGTACTAAGCCCCGGACGCCAGGGCTCCGACGTGGAAGGTAATGCTACCTTTTGCTAGCATTATCCTATTGAAGTCTGTGGGCTTCTTTCCGCATCCTTGCTGAGAGGAATCCGATCAGATCCCTCCTGGCATCCCCCGCGGCTGCCGGCTCTTATCGGGAGAGCTGTCCTTTGCGTTACTAATCACATGTTAGTACATGCGATTAGTATGAATGCGATGTGTGGTGGGATATACCGCCATTGGTTAGTACATCCCTCCTTATGTATTTATCACTTTATCAATATAGTTTTGCGTGCATTTTCTTTGCTTGTATATATACAGTAGTTCTGCTGTCTGATTCAGCCCATCGGACTATAATACAGCATTAGTAAATGAATAAGACCCAGCAACTACAGATAAGTGCCAGCCCTGGGACAGACATCTGAGTCTCAGACACTTGTCTCCGTTGCCTTGCAGTCTGTTTAGGAAGTGTCTGTCTTCATGTTGTTCTGTGTCACAGCTATATATTAAATATCTCTGAGAGGTCACACACCTGCTGTGTAATCCTTTATTGAGGGATGGGTTGTGGTGTGTGTCAGTTTGACTGTTCGATCCTGTGGATTCAGGATGGTAAATGGGAACAATATTTGCTCATGTACATTTTAGCAGGTATTTAGTTCCAAATAACTTGTCAGCAGGCAACTTTATTATGAGATGAGTCCTGCAGTAAACGGTAAGTTCACCTTTTATACATGGAACGTATAATGTTTATGAGCATTTACATAATTACAAAATTACATCATTTTGATTTTTATTCAAAATCAAGTTGTGTGTGAGGACGTCACATTCTTCATAACTATCTGTAAAAACCTATCTTCTTATCATATATATATGCTTTGTGTGTCCGCATACTAAAGATCAGTGTTCCCGGTGAAAAAGCAGTGCTGGAATCCACCGGACATCTCCACTCCACTGAGAAAACCGACTAGATTATTAGTATTGATGACAAAAACACAACTGAAAGTTGTTGTTTTTTATTTTACAAAAACAGCAGGATTAAAGTGGAGATTGACCCCTTATGCTGAGACGGGTATAGGTCACAGGATCGACCCTAATTAGATAGACAGTCATTAGGTCGACATGGCAAAAGTCAATATGATAAAAAGGTCGAGAAGGACGGCACTGGAAAAGGTTGACAGGTACAAAAGTTCGACACTAGAAAAGATAGACATGACAATGGTCGACACAAAAAAAGGTCGACCAATCATTTTTATTTTGTATTGGTGTCGTTTTCACCATCACAGCACATGGAACTCCAGTTAGTGCACTGCGTCCCCTTAGATGGCTTGCTTCGCTTGCCATGCATCGGCCATGTTATTATTCCCAGTTGTAGTCCACGTGGATGGTACAGTATGAAAAAGATGACAAAAATTAAATTTGTGTTGACCATATGTGTGTCGACCATTTGCAACTGTCGACCTTTTGCATATGTCGACCTTTTACATGTCGACCTAATGACCATGTCAACCATTTGTCCATGTTGACCTATTGCATGTCGGCCATTAGTGGCCGACCTATTGACTGTCAATCTAATTAAGATTGACCTATCATCCGGATATCGCTGAGCCACCAATAGCTATATACAGTCCTCTACAGAGAGCTTGGAATAAGATGGTTGAGCATGAATAAAACACATTGCTATTCTGTGGGGTAAATTTACTAAAGTTTCTAAAACATACAAGTGGTGTCTATCTGGAATGCAGTAGACAAATGACAGTTAAAATCTGGTTGGTTGGTTGCCCCCCTCCATTTAAATTTTTTTTTTTTTTTTTAAGCTTTAATAAATCTCTGCGTCTCAATGCAGCACTTTCCTCATTGTTTTTCTGCCATAACTAGTAATTAGAAGATGAAAGGATTGGGGCCTGTAATTAGTCAGCTGACCGAGAGAAAGGGTAAAAGGGCATTCTCACATGGCTCCTCCAAGCCTCACCTCCTGTCAGACTCAGCGCTGAGTGACCGGGAGCAGGATTCAAATACATGCACAGACTATAACTAAGACATATATATAGGTTCAATTCAATGTACTTGTAATTAGAACTTTATTCAGCTTAAAAAAACAAAACAAAAAAAAAGACCAAAAAGCAGATAATGTGATTCCCTGACTACTGGGCTTGATTCAGAGATGGACACAGTCTTTGGAAGCAGAAGCAATGTGAAAATATGCTAATACAGGAAGCGTCTGATAGATTTTGTTTAGTTATTTACTTATAAAACAAAAGAACATATTATAAAGGATTTTAAGGTTGGATAAAAAAAATAAACACATACAAAATATATAAAAACACAGAAAAATCAATAAAGCGCATTTTCTTAGCAAAATATATTATGAATGGATGTAAAATTATCTGCATTTGACCTGCATTACTTTATTAGTAATAAGAGTAATAAGTGGACACATACCAATATATATTGACCTGTTCTTTAGCTTTTAATTGAACTGATTGACGCACGTACCATGTGATTTTTCTCTGAGAGACACTGAAATACAGGGCCACACCCAGGCAAGCTCCTGACCTTGTGTTCCTCACTGAATACAGTGAACCGTGCACTAATTTCACACAGTAAATACCTTTTTTTGCAGAATGATAACTAAGCAGAAATTACCTTTCTCAGCAGTTTTGCCATACCTGCAGTTGTTTATTTCCATCAACAAAGTTGCAAAACTGCCTGTTTCAGCACAAAGCAGATGAAAGGGACAATTTTGATGAGGTTTTTTTTTTATGGAAAGTCAAACTGTTGTTAGAAGGGAAAAAAATATTATCCAAATGTTTCTTTGAGATGCTGCGTAAAATCAAACAATCGAGAGTTTACATTTTTTCCTCAGAAAACGTTGCAGAATTTTGGTTCACAATTTTTCATCCATTAGTTTCTGTAGGGAAAGTTCTGTCATTTAAGATAATGGAGCAATTTCCAGTCAGACATTTCCTTATTGATTTTGAATACTTTTTTGTTAATTCAGTTTTGTTACTTTTTACCTGTAGATGCAACAGAAAAAGACTTGTTTTTACTCTGGACAATTATTTCATTACATTTGTGAATCTAAAAACATTTTTTGGCAGAAAACGTTACTTTCCCCTGTTTTGCTTTCTTGCTGTTTTAGTTTAAACGCCATAACGGCCTAAGATTCTGTGTACTCAGAACTTCTTACCTTCCTTAACTTTTAGCTATAACCAGCTGGTCGGGATCCCGGCAGTCAGAATACCGACACCGAAATTCCGACACTATTCGGAATGCCAACACTTGTAATAGGCGGCGCACGATGCCGGAATCCCCGTCTGCCAGGATCCCGAACGACCACACACCGCAGCGCTGTACAGGTAAAAGGGGGTTAGGTTTAGGCTGTGGGGGGAGGGTAAGGGTTAGCCTGTACCTCAAGTGGGTTAGGTTTAGGCTGCGGGGGGAGATTAGGTTCAGGCACCACCCCCCAGGGAGGATTAGGCTGCGAGGAGGGAGGATTAGGTTTCAGCTGCGGGAAAGGGGGGTGGGTTAGGTTTAGGCACCACCGGAGAGGGTTGGGCTGGGAGAGGGGGGGGGGGGGCCCGGATAGGTTTAGGCTACAGAAAAGGAGGGTTAGGTTTAGGGGCCGGGGGGTGGGAGGGGGGGAAGGTATGTATACTTACCTTCCACTGTCAGGATTAATTCATTAATTTAGATGCTGTGGTCGGTATTCTGACTGCCGGCATTCTGACCGCCGGCATATTATACCCAACCCCTTTAAACATGTAAAATCCCTTAAATAAAGAACTAGACACCAGATTTGCAGTGAAAATAAAGCCACATTTATTTTTGACAGAAAAGCAGGAAAACTTATGGGTAGGAGATGAGAAAGGTATGGTGGCAACCAGTGAGAAATAACACTAAACACAAACATCTGTCAAACATTCATTGGAGAACCACCTTCCCTTCTTATGGTGGTGCACCTGTCTGGTAGGACAGTGTCGTTGTTCCCATACAGGGATGCCAGCGTCACCAAACTAATGGAGGGTGCACCCAACAAACCTTATAGAACCACTCAACTTGGCATGAACCACTCCACACCGCAACACCCAAACCACACCAGGACACACCCACCATCAACACCAGACAAACTGAAGTAACCTAGGAAGGGCAAGAGGGAAATCTTTGTAATGTAAAAAATTGACTTTGAGGTTTAATCTGCCCCATTCTTATTAAATAATTCAGCTGTTCTTTTTATGGTTTTGTGCAGAGTCGGCCCTAGGCATAGGCAAACTAGATAAATGCCTAGGGCATTTGGAATGCCTAGGGGCACAAGCAGCTTCTGCTGATTAAAATTATATGCAGCATTCCTATATTCTGTGTGTGACTGCGACTCTATCTGCATACAAAATGCATTACTAATGTGCGGCATTATGTATATAGGTGTACTACAGTACTTTGTGGAATAACGTACAGAAAGGGCTCTACTGTGTGGTCTAATATGAATAAAGAGCAATATGGTGTGGTGTAATGTGAATAAGGGGCAATACTGTGAGGAGTAACGTGGTACTACTGTGTGATGTAACGTGAATAAGAGACACTATTGCATGATATAATGTGAATAAAGTTGCAGTAAAGTGTGACGTAATTTCAACTGGGGATATTATTGCGTGGCCATACCACTTCCCAGCAAGAACACGCACCGTTTTGGGTTGTGCACTGACTGTGCACACTTTTCCTATTTAAAATATAAGGGGTAGAAGCACCAAAATGAGGACTGCTATGGGTGAGGGGTGATGGTGCTGTGAAAGGGGTACAGGGTCATAGGCGGAACTAGCATCTGTGCTAGGGGGCATCAGCCAAAATCTTGCCTAGGGCATCATATTGGTTAGGGCCGGCTCTGGTTTTGTGCCATCAGAAACTTTCATTGTACCATTTGTGAACTTGAAAAGTATAATTTGTGTAGAATTTTAGCTTCTTTCAATTGAAGTCAAAGGGGAATATTAAATCGTTTTGCGCTGCCCACTGCTCTTATCTAAAGTTACATGAGTAATGCAGTTGTTTAAGCCGACGGGCAGGAGTGCAAATGCAAGAGCACCCAGTCATTGCATGGGTTCAATTCCTTTACCCATCTAAACCCGGTGCATTTAGGCGCAATAACTAATAACCACCCAGTAACTCACATGTGCCGCCACAAACTATTGAATATCGCCCTGTCACTTTAGACAGCACTTTGGGCACATAAGGGCACAGAAACACAATTGAATTTCACCCTAGGGGTGAACAAACTTTTACAAACTACCCTGCAGAATATCTGCCTTATTCTGCATTGGGTAAATTCTCCTAATAGACGTCATAGTTAGCGTTATGTAAAGTTACAGAAACAGGGCAAAATGGCCATCCTGTGAAACGGACGGTTCCACTGCGAAATCCGATGCACGCCAAATGATGCTGCAGCTGTGCTCATCTGTCATAAAAACCGATTCGCTGTATATTTCAGTCCATCTCCGTCAGATTAATCCTAGTGAGCAGGAGATCTCATTTCAACAGATTCTACCATAATAATTCAATCAATAATGATTTGCGGGAATAAAATGTGATAAATGTAATCATAACAAAGAAATCTAATAAACCTGTCCTTTGTGGAGTGTTTGTGATAAATGAAACTGATTACAGCTGACACGATAGAACAATTGAAACAGCTTTGAGGCAGCATATACTGAAAGCTTTAATACACACATTAGTTTTTGTTTACAAATCAAATATATTAGTTATTTACTGTTTTTCCATATGTATTGTAGTTCTGAAGACTATTAACCTTACAGATCATTAACGTATTTTTAGACCAACTATAGACTATTGGTTGGGTATGTTTTGTTTTGGCATCTGCTAAAATATTTAATGGGGGATATATCTAAAAAATAATGAAAAATAAACACCCCACCCCCACCCCCCACCCACAAAACAATACCTTGTCCTAGAACCTCTATGCAAAATGAAAGCAGAGAGAATAAGTGATGAATGCATTTACCAATCTTGCACAGATTTTCTTTATAAATGCCCTTCTCCCTGTGCACCATGAGTGCGGACTACACTGCATCTGACCTGGTAAAGAACAAAGGGGCAGATGTATTAACCTGGAGAAGGCATAAGGAAGTGATAAACCAGTGATATGTGCAAGGTGATAAAGGCACCAGCCAATCAGCTCCTAACTGTTTATTTACATATTGGAGCTGATTGGCTGGTGCCTTTATCACCTTGCACATATCACTGGTTTATCACTTCCTTATGCCTTCTCCAGGTTAATACATCTGCCCCAAAGTATGCACAGTGGGGTAATTCAGACCTGATCGCTAGGCTGCGTTTTCGCACAGCGGGCAATCAGGTCCAAACTGCGCATGCGTGTGCACCACAATGCGCAGGTGCATTGTACTGGTACAAAGTGGATGGCCGCTCAGCAATGGGTTTGTGCGATGGATTCGTTCGCATGGGCGATCGCAAGGAGATTGACAGGAAGAAGGCATTTGTGGGTGTCAACTGACCATTTTCAGGGAGTGTCTGGAAAAAGGCAGGCGTGTCCACGCGTTTGCAGGGAGGGTTCCTGACGTCAATTCCGGTCCCGGACACAGGGCCGGCAACAGAAGTTTTGGGGCCCGGTACACACACATTTTTCGGGCCCCCTATCCTCTGATGTATGAACAGGCTGGTCGGTCATTTGCTCATTATAACCCCCGTCTCGCTCCAACCTCATCTCTCCCCCCCCCCTTCGTATCTGTCTGCTAGAGTGTAGTCACTCTCTAGCTCAGCGTCAGCTCCACTCAGAGTCAGGGCATGCCAGGGTAGCCAGGCGGGACGAGTGCGGCGGGGGAGCAGAGATAGCCGCGAGCAGGGAGCAGAGCAGTACCCAGCTGGAGGTATTGCTGCTGGCGGCATCTGTCATCCTCCTTTTGAGGGTGTACAGGTGCCGGTAGACGGGTGTGTGAGGGTGCTGCCGCCGGAGTATACGGTGGAGGACCAGGCGCAGGGGGGCAGGTGTGTACAGGTGCCGGGTGGAAGAGGGGGTGAGGAGGCCTGCTCTGGCGCAGAGTCCTCCCCCTGGTTCAGTTATCAGGTTGTGCTCCACTCACTGTGTGCAACAAGTACGCTGCACAGCAACCAAACTGAATCGCTACAGCCTGGCACAGCAAAGGGGACACATGAACTGGACTCGGGAATCTCGGGGCCTATCACAAGTGTCCCTTTTGTCCCCCCCTGTCGCCGGGCCTGCCCGGACACGCTGATGTGATCGCAGCGGCTGAGTAAGTCCTGGGCTGTGGAGAGACTGCACAAAATCTGCTCGTACAGCTCTGCTACACATGTGTTCGCACATTTGCACAGCTAAACTACACTCCCCCTGTGCAGCAGTGCAAAAATCGCTTGCTAGCGATCAGGTCTGAATTACCCCCAAAGTCTCCACTTGTGGAGAAAAAAAGCGCTGGTATTTAAACAATTTTAACAGTTTAATAATCAGAATAATACGTACATATTGACATATGTATATATGTGTATATATATATATATATATATATATATAAGCAATGTTACAATGCATTAAAAACACACTTAAACGTAAATAAATATATATATATATATATGCAATTATCGGCCAGTAAGTAAAAGGAGTTCCAAATGAGGGAGCACTTGTTAGATTGGCCCACTGAACATTTTATCATTTGTGGGGGATAATTACTGTTTGTCTATATAGCCAGCAGGAAAAAGTCACCTAATACAACTTATTAGGTGTAGGGGCACTTTACTCATCCACGGAGTCACAGATTGATACAGTCCTCCCGGCCACTGGTAATAACTCCTTTAGACGCTGTCTTGTCCAGAGGGAATTGAACTAGTGACAATCATGGTATGGGAATTCGTCTCCCAAAACAGTAGGGCGCTTAACTGCAGCTCTTGTCAGTATAGCAGTGACACGCTTACCGCTCCCGTCAGCGCACCGTTGTTTGAATATGGTGCGGGGATCCTGCTGGTTTCGTTAGAGAATGGGAACCAAATCAATTACCGGCTGGTGCACTCTCAGTCAAATTGACGCGTTTCCCCACCTGTGACTAGTATCGGCGGCTTCCTCAGAATGTAATGACCCTAACTCTAACCCTCCCTTCACACAGCCTAATCCTAATCATCCCCCTGAAGCCTAACCCTCACCGGCATACTTACGTTTGGAATTCCGGCTGACGGGATTCGGCATAGGCATTCTGACAGGTATCGGTATTCAGGCGCTGGTCTTCTGACCGCCGGCATTCGCATCCGTCAGGCTGCCAACTACATCCCACTAAAAAGACCCAGGGATAGATGTATAGCTGTTACCTATTATGCACCCATTTAACATTATGCTCTCATTTAACATTAAAGTTAAATAAAGTCACAGGGTACAAATATGTACCTGGACAAAGAATGCTGTGATACAGCAGGTGCAAAACCAATTTTGCATAAAACCAGCAACAGTGCTACCATTAGGCAACCTAAGGGCTGATGCAAACAAATATGCACCTTGATAAAACCATGTTGCACTGCAGGTGGGGCAGATGTAACTTGTGCAGAGAGATTTAGTTGTGAGAGGGCGTGTTCAAACTGCCCACTGTATCTGGAATAGCCCAAATCCCAACCATTCCAGACAATACATATACTATACATGCCTGCTTTTGAAAACTAGTTTCAGGGATATTATAGCGGAATAGTTTTGAGGGGGCGTGTCATGCTCCACCCATATGGGCGTGTCTATGCTTAAATGGGCGATTCTCTGTGATGCATGGGACAGCTACACAAATTCAAACTAAATACTTCTCCAAAATACAAAGATTTAGTGGGTCTTAAGTTATAGGGTAAGGCATTGTTACCAAGCAATTACGTGTTCATATAACAACAATTTCTTAACAGACCAGTTTAAAAGGAAAAAAAAATAAAAGCATGTGTTGCACGGGACTTTATATTCACTTTCTGGAGAATCACCCAAATGCTTGTTGCAAGAGATTTCTATATAACATTAGTTTTCGGAAATTCGGAAAGTATTGATACTAACATTGCCTGCAATACTGGATTTCTGTTTTGCAACTATTCGCTCTATTTGTTTTCTTCTCACTCAGCACAATATACGTGATAAATGTGATGCCTATTGAATAAATTCCAAATGCAATTTGACCTTATGTGAATTCATCCCTAAACATATATTTCTTGCCGGGTGGACTGAGAATATGTTGCTATGTGTTTTTTTGTGTATTAGATGTTATTTGATTGCAAACACTGGACTGCATGCTATAATAACTATATTTATTGGATTTGCTGTTTACTTAGCCTCCAAATCATTAGGGACACCAGATACTCTCATTAAACAAATATGCTTAAGCAGCCTTATTAAAGATTACTAAGAACAATTCTTAAGGGGGGTACACACGGAGAGATGTGTGCTGAACAACAGAGGCGTCACATACGCCTTCTACACCCGGTGCGGCGCCGCTATAAAAGGGGTGGGGCTTAATGGAAGGGGGTGTGGCTTCGTGGGAGGGAGGGCTTTGCTTCCCAACCCCCATTTTTCATCACTTGGGGGGTACGGAGGAGCTGGCATTTTGGTGTTACCCCTCGGCATGTGACACCCGGTTGCGGACCGCACCCCTCGCACCTGCCTTGTGATGCCACTGCTGAGCAATCTAGAACAGACCACTCACTACACTTCTCTCCCCCCGCTCAGCACACATCGCGATGTGTGCTGAGCGAGGGGGGATGATGCTCACTACACCCAGTGGTGAAGTGAGCGATCTAACTAGATTGTGCCTGCATGCAGGCCAATCTAGAACCGGCGATAGCGACTCGCAGGGTCGCGCATCTCTATTGCTGCATACACACGTAGAGATCCTCGCTTAATTTCTAAGCAATTTAGTCAGATTGTTTAGAAATTAAGCATACATCTTTCCGTGTGTACCCCTCTTTACCCTCAGTGACAGCAAACTGGCAGCAGCAACAGCAGACGGCTCACAGCACAGATAAGAAGACACTTTGTAATGATGTGATTATCTGGTGATCTGCTGCTGTCTCTCCTGCCAAGGGTCCAACAAGGGGCTAGTGAGAGTCGTCAACAGGGACTCCTGAGCAACTACAGCAGTCACAGTGACTGCTGCATATTACTATCCTTGCACAGAAACTTCTTAGTAGGGCCCTAGCAGGCTGAGTTGAGCTGTACTGAAGTATCGTTTTGTTTTGGAATGCAGGCAGCAGGAGATTACACATTTTAAATGGGATTCTCTCGCTGGATGTGGTAGGGTAGGCAACTGTGATACAATGACATTTTTCTAGAAAAGAAAGTACTATATACATCTTGGTTCATACTGCATTGGCTTGCATGTGTCATAGGTATTCCACAAGTTGTATAAGGTAATGAATTGTGTAATGGAAGGATTATTTTCAATTAATAGGTACTAGAAATGAATGAATAGTTTAATTGTGACAATGTCACAGGCATGAGGTTACACCTTGCATATAATGTTGCACAGGAAAGCTATACAATGTTGTTATAATGTGTCATGAAGTCGCTATCTTGCTACCAACCATTGTTTCTAGACTTGGATTTAAACATTAATAATTTTGGGTGTGGGTTTGATAATAAGTTCTGCAGAAAATATGAAGTTGTGGTGATACAGTCATTGCCAACACCTGTAGTGAGTATGAGTAAATATATATATTTGCAATGCATTATTTTCTTACACATGCATTGAGCTAGAGATATGAAGCACCTTCCCTTAGACCAGGGATGTCCAAACTGCCGCCCTCCAGCTGTTGTGAAATTACATATCCCAGCATGCCCTGACACAGTTTTGCTGTCAGAGAATGCTAAACCTGTGTCAGGGCATACTGGGATGTGTAGTTTCTCAATAGCTGGAGGGCCGCAGTTTGGACATGCCTGCCTTAGACCCTTCTGTGGTGGTTACACTGGAGAAGAAAGCTGTGTCCTACAGAGCCACGTGCGTCAGTGGGAGAAAATAGACCATACACCTCTAATACTTGTCATGCAGCGGTGGCTTAAGAGAGGGGGTGGCCTGTTTGCAGTCTCCATGCGGTCCCCCTCCTCTCTCTTTTGTATTGTGGGGGCGATTCAACATGAATCTCAGTTGTGCTGAAATCGCTATTAGGACGTTGACGCATCATTTGGGGGAGCACGGTCTGGACAACGCAGACATGTCCGTGCTGTTTGCGTGTCGAGCCGTGGCGGCTGTGTGATTTCACACGCAGCTGCTGTGACCCAAAAGATGGATCCATCTGACTGCCTTTACAGCCAGGCTACATAGGCAGGGGGCAACCCTAATCATGGGAGCACATCACTGTATAGCAATGCGGTCGCATGTTAGCAGAGGGTGGGACCAGGCATGCGGGGCGTTCCCCCCGCATATTAGAGTAAAGGGTTGTAGTTGTGCGCAGTAGCGGATCTTGCCACGGGCAAGCAGGACTTTTGCCCGGGGCGCCGCCAGAGGGCCATCCAGAGGGCGCCGCACCAGGGCAAGATCCGCTACTGCCCGGCTGCCCTCCGCTACTGCCCGCTGTGACCCGCTGCCCGCTCCGAAGGGAACTAGACGCGTAGCGTCTAGTTTCCCTTCATGGAGAGGACCTTTACTGTGCGGTGCGCGATGACGTCATCGCGCACCGCCCAGCAAAGGTCCTCTCCACGAAGGGAACTAGACGCTACGCGTCTAGTTTCTCTTCGTGGAGAGGACCTTTGCTTTGCGGTGCACGATGACGTCATCACGCACCGCACAGCGTTTCAGCAGCGCTACTCTGAACAGGGGGCGTAACTGACCACATCCCCTGCACGGAACCACGCCCCCTACTTCCCGCCCGGGGTCGCAAACGACGATGGAACCGGCCCTGGTTGTGCGGTTTGTCGCACAACTACAACCCATGCTGAATCGGGCCCTGTGTTATGGCCAAGAACACTTATAACCAGATAAATGTTTCTACAGAAAAATCCCAATAACAATAACTGTTCTATTTATCTCTGGTTCCTGTGCTTATAACACTACACACCGGGTCCCTGTGGAGAAAGGACATTAGTTATGAGAGAAATCTGTATAACTGTTCTGTGGTAGATAAACCACATTCGCATGTGGTTGGGAAATTTTGCACATTTCGGTAGCGGAATTGGGCATTGCATGTTCTCTGTCCAACCAAATCATACAGCAGAGTGAGCTGGTAGTTGTTGTTCAGACCCTTGTCTAAAATGACAGCAAAATGCGAATGTACAGATACAGTGTGAAGTGACAGCGCAACGGGAAGAAAGTATCGCCAGAACTTAAGGCCTGTCTTCCACAATCTTTCCTCAAATTCTCTCATTTCTAAATGAGATACTTCTGTGGAATTATGGGTGTGGATACATTTCTTTGTAGCTCTGTCATGTTGTGTATACTGGGGGAGGATGACTCTGACGTGACAAGAGGTATCATATGAAAATATCTATAGGTTAATTTGACAAGGGTCAGGGTATCTATTGTATCCATTATTCATTAACTACGCATCCCTGAGTAACCAGTTTTGAAGTAGGTAGTTTTACAACAACAAATCAGACTCAGTGTTTCTAGCAGAGTGTTTCAGGAGATTGCAAAACTGCATCCAACTTCAAAATACGTCCCTACATTGCTCTCCAGGGCCGTAGTGAGGAGCGCAAGGGGCGGCACCATTGCTGCCCCACAGCCCCTGCATTTGGCTAGCTGCGTGTCTGGTATGGCACCAAGCGGCCTGTAGCTCTGAGCATGATCCGTGCAGTGTGTAGAGCCACCCAAAGAGCCTGGACAGCTCTATAGATTCTTCTGCCGGCGGCCTTGCCGCTCATGTGACAACGCGTGTCCGGCGCGGAGCCGGCACAGGGCGCCGGGCAGTCTTGTTTTAGTGGGACCATATTATCCTGGCATAAACTGGTGCTGGTTGCGCCTTGTGTCTTCTTCAGTATAAGCTGTAACCAGACCAGTCTATGAATGCTGCTGCTTGGTTTGAATGGGATCGTGATGCTTGTGTTTTCCCATTGACTTATCTTTTACCATTTGATACTAATAAAAATAAAAACATGTGCTGAAGATTATCATCATTGCATGTCCCAGGGCTTGCAAAAGATAGACCTGGAAACAATTGTAAATAAGCCCCATTGTCAGAGGGTAGGTGCACACCCTTACTGTACATGAGTTGCACTTGCACACCTCTGATCCGACTTTCCATGCAAAGGAGGAGTTATACTGGCCACCAGATTCCATGTTGTTTTATTGAGCAAGCTTGGATTATGTACTGAGAGTTGGACGGGTAGCACAAAACACCACTACATACGTAAGCCTGCACACCTACTCTACTCTCACTGGAGATACCTCCAGCACACACGGGAGATACCTCCAGCACACACAGGAGATGGCTCCAGCACACACAGGAGATGGCTCCAGCACACACAGGAGATGGCTCCAGCACACACAGGAGATGGCTCCAGCACACACAGGAGATGCCTCCAGCACACACAGGAGATGCCTCCAGAACACACTGGAAATGGCTCCAGCACACACAGGAGATGCCTCCAGCACACACAGGAGATGCCTCCAGCACACACAGGAGATGGCTCCAGCACACACAGGAGATGCCTCCAGCACACACAGGAGATGCCTCCAGCACACACAGGAGATGCCTCCAGCACACACAGGGAGAAAGAAAGATTTGGAGACACACATTGTGCAAAACTGTAACCATCACATCCAAAGTCCAACCTCCGACAACTTTAGAAGCACCTTTTGTATTACAGAAAGCGCATGTTTTCTCTCTCCCTTTTACATGGCGCTCCTCTGCCAAAGTGGAACTGAAAAGAGCAACATGCGCCCCATTGCATATACTGTATAGAACAAGATCTACGATCTCCGCCTGCTTAGAGTCCTTTTGCAAGTGGAACAGCCATGCGCACAGCAGTAGGGCAAGGAATGCACTGCTCTGGCAAACTTAGAAACACTAATGTATTCTCATGCCACCCCACTCAATCAGTCAGGGCATATGACTGCCCAGCATATGCTGCCATCTTGCTTCACAAGCCCAAGTGCTTTAGCGGACATTTAGGTCCGCTGGATGGAAGTAGGATGTCGCCACCAATATTACATTGCACATTAGCTGGTTAGCGCTCTGTAAGTGAGATCCTGAGTGCCTGATACAGTAGCTGCAGTCGTGCTTAGTGTAAGCTTCTCTCTGTGCCAAATGCAGGAGGAGGTGGGTTACACAGGATTCCTCATTACTCACAACTGTATAACATTGGCTGAATCATTACAACAGAAGAGAACTATTGTCCTGGAATAAACAAAAGGCACAAGAGACATAAAAGAAATCAGTGACATTTATTAACTGTGTGATAAATGACAGAACTTATCACACAGACACAGTTACTGTCCAGACCGTGACTGCTGTCAGGTGGGGAGAACCTACAGTCTGCATTCTTAATAGGGCAAATATATAAAGTGTCTGTTTCTAAGGAAATACAGTTGTACACTGCAAAATATTAATTTTATCATCTAGAATTATTGTGCACAAGTGTAGAGAGGTAAATGTAGGCGTACTCTGAAACGGGATGGTATTGGAATCCCAGCCCTTTGGCTGCCGGCAGTCAGAAGACCGACATTGGCCTTCCCGAGGCGCAGAACCCTCACACCGGCTAGGTGTATATAAGCGCCCTCTACCTTCCTAACCCTCCCTTCCCACAGCCTAATTCTAACCCTCCCTTTTATGCCTAACCCTAACCCTCCCTTCCAGCAGCCTAACCTTAACCATCCCTCTAGTGCCTAGAGCTGTTGGTCTTTGGGTAAAAGCCAGATAAAGGTTCCTGGGGTGTGGCTGTAAGGGAGAAGTGAAGGCTCCATCTACGAGGCCCCTTTCGGGTCTTCAGGCCTCCAGCCTGAGAGCAGGCTAATTAGTGCCTGCACCTGTAGGAGGCTGATATTAGCTTGGTCAGGGTTTTGCTCGGGTCTCACTATCTGGAGATACAGGCCTGTTATGAGATGCTGTGATTTTACAGATATCAATACTTAAGCACAGATGATTAAATTAGGACCTCAATATGTTTGATTAGACCACAAGCATGGATATCTTTAATATGTGGCCAGTTATGGTAGTATACTGTACCTCAAGGACCAAGTTTGACAACCATTGTTGTATGAAAAACTAAAGACCTCTTTATCACCATCTACTGGCCACAAACTGTAAGCACATGGGGCTGGGGCTTAGTTAGCAATACTCAATGGGGGTCACTCCGAGTTGATCGCACGCTGCAACTTTTTGCAGCCATGCGATCAACTAGACGCCTCCTATGGGGGAGTGGATTTTTGCATAGCAAGGCTGCAGTCGCTTGTGCAGCCCTGCTATGCAAAAAAAGGTTTGTGTAGAACAAGACCAGGATAAGAGTTACTTACCCAGAGTGATCAATCCAGCGTTGCAGGTCCTGGAATTAACGTCAGACATCCGCCCTCCAAACGCCTTGACATGCCTGCGTTTGGATCTCCACGCCCAGAAAACGGCGAGTTGACACCCGGTTCTGCATTCATCCAGTCGATCTTCTTGCGGTCGCCGCTGTGACTGCTTTCTTCGTTAGCGGCGTTGCTGCCCGGCACCGGCCAACGACGCGCCTGCGCAATACGGCCACCACACATGTGCAGTTCCAACCCGATCGCACGGCTGCGAAGAAGGGCAGAGTGCGATCGGGTAGGATGACCCCCTCTATTCAGTACATTATTCTCCTTTATCACCTCAGGGAAAGATGAACATCAGTCTACATTGGGTGTTACGGTGAATGTTCATTTTGCTGTGGTATTGTAATCTAAATTCTAAGCTAGAACAATAATATTATCTTAGTGCTTCCCGTTAATGATCAGACTAGTACATTTTCACAGAAGGGAGATCTCGAATGAAACAATAACTGTATTTGCTGTCTCACCTGTTTTAAAATATAATTCATATAGGTGTGTCATTGAACAGAGTAGGTTCAGTGTTATCTACACCAAACTATTTGTTGGCAAACAAAAAAAGACATTTGATATGCCATCAGCTAATGAGGTGGAAACTGCCCTGTATAAAGAAATAGTCTGGGTGAAAGCTGCCGCGCAGGAATACACCCATCGTGTCTGTGTGACCTTGAGAGGGACAGAAGTATAATGAGTTTATGCTGACAAACACACTCGTCAGATACATCATCCCTCCTTGTGGCGGCCGCACATTGGGGGTCATTCCGAGTTGTTCGCTCGCAAGCTGCTTTTAGCAGCTTTGCACACGCTAAGCCGCCGCCTACTTGGAGTGAATCTTAGCTTATCAAAATTGCGAACGAAAGATTAGCAAAATAGTGAATATAAATTTCTTTGCAGTTTCTGAGTAGCTCGGGACTTACTCCTACACTGCGATCAGTTCAGTCAGTTTCGTTCCTGGTTTGATGTCACAAACACACCCAGCGTTCGCCCAGACACTCCCCCGTTTCTCCAGCCACTCCCGCGTTTTTCCCAGAAACGGTAGCGTTTTTTCACACACACCCATAAAATGGCCAGTTTCCGCCCAGAAACACCCACTTTCTGTCAATCACATTACGATCACCAGAACGAAGAAAAAACCTCGTAATGCCGTGAGTAAAATACCTAACTGCATAGCAAATTTACTTGGCGCAGTCGCACTGCGGGCATTGCGCATGCGCATTAGCGACTAATCGCTCCGTTGCGAGAAAAAAATAACGAGCGATCAACTCGGAATGACCCCCATTATCTCACAGGATTGTTTTAGCACAATTGGCAGAAAACCAGAGCAGCAGCCAGCAGAACCTTATTGTACTAATAAGTAGTAATATTTCTATATGTGTAGATATCGCTATGGATTCATCAGTGACCAGATTTATGCCAATTTGCCAATCCAATCTGATTTTGTTGATATATTATAGTGGATTTGGGGGCCACATGTGCTACAATGTAGAACCAGCTGGGCCAATAAATGCCAACGTTTTATGAACAGAACTGGTACCAGCGCCGTATCAGGCTAAATCTCACCTTGTCATTACATCACCCGACCTTGAAACTGGACTTGAAATTAACTTTGTATAATTTGTAGAACGAATGACCTTTTATTAGGCTTATTTCACTTTTAATAAAATGCATACTAGATTATTTTAAGTAAACCCTAAAAATATATTTACCTTGTGTCTGGCATTCACGTTATCTGTTGGGTGCCCCATCGCCTGGCACTCACCCAGCTGGTCATTGGCACTGTGTTGTTGGCACTGCTCCCACTAAGCTGAGCAATGTGGAAATGATAGCGTGAGAAAGAACTTGCTAGAAGAGATCCGGCAGATTACGAGTGGAACTATCATTAAATGAACCCATTAAAATTCTAACAGATTCATCCAATCAGAAGCAGCTGCCAATTGTCATAAGCATCATCATCATCATCATCAGTTTGAATTGTGAGTAACCGAGAGTGATCCGCCTTCAAGCAGGGGCATATGTGTCTTTCATACGCCTGTTGCTCGTACTTTGGTCCAGGGATAGCCATCGACCATCAATGAGTCCAAATCATTGATGGTTTATGGCCGATGTCGAATGCTTTTGCCATCGATGGGAGAGAACCAGATGGTTTCTCTCCATCGATGGTACAGCATAAATGAATATTTTGTATTTCATTTTATTTTGCAAGGTGCTGAAACTCGGAGCATGCTCCGCCCCTGAAACCCCACCCACGGGCTGTGATTGGCCCGTGGGTCATTCACTGAGTAAACAGGGATGACCTTCGATGAGTGAAACCATTGATGGTCTCCCATAACATAGTTGATGACCATCGATGGCCACTCACAGTTTCGCTTTGGTCGTGCTTACGCACCGCTCACTCCCAGACGCGGCTGCCTTAGCACAAGGTGCTGTAAGCATAAGCTGCACCTCAGTCGTCAGTGTAGTTGAAAAAAGTTCAGGTTGCAGGAAAAAAAGCCGTAAATGTGTTTAAGTCCAAATCTTCATGAGCTCCTGTATATTGTATATTATTATACTGTATGTATGTAACTACTGTCAGTGCAGTACAGCCCTCCTACAGTAGGTATAACATGGCGCCAGGCAGAGCCGAATTAAGGGGGGGGGCCCCAGGGGGTACTACGCTGGGCAACCCCTCCTAAGGGACCCCGACCCTGCTGTCCACCGCATGCTCTTTATATGCCGGTCCTGTGCCCCCTCTGTCGGGATGGCACGTGCAGTGCCTGCAGCATGGTAGAGAGTTTTAGCAGGTTTTTGTACAGGGGGGGTGGCCATGCCTCAAACTTTGCCGGAATTCTGGTACCCTGCCTGCTCCTTGTGCGTCTGTCTCCTGGAGGAAGTAATTACACAGAGGGACATAAGAGACTTTTTCATAGTGCAAGTACTGTATGTTAAAGCATCATATATACAGCCAGCGTCAGCTGTATCCAGGCTTGTACTGGCCCATAGGGGTACAGGGGAAACCACCGGTGGGCCCCACTGCCAATTATACATTATGCATATGTTACATTATACTGCACAGGACTATGGTGTATTTTCTATAGTGCATTATTGTTATTAATCTGGAACATTATCATGCACGCACTAGCAGTATTTACTATATATATTATTTATCAAGGGGCCCAGACCATACACTAATGGTTAGACAAGCCTCTAAGAATGGGACCCTACCACTGCATTTCCCCGGTGGGCCCTTCATGCCCTAGTCCGACACTGGCTGTATCTATAATGCTATAATACACTTGCACTTTGAAAAGTCTCTGAGTGCCTCTGCCTGCTGCCAGTATCCTGCATCCACAGGGCATACACATACATTATCTTTCTCTATCTATCCATCCATCCAGATACATAGATAGATAGATAACATCCAAATACCGGCACTCACTGAATAATGTTCATACAGTATGTTGAGGCACTCCGAAATAAAGGTACAGCATAGTTTAAGGCAACGCTATGCTGTAAGGAGTACCTTTATTTTGGAGTGCCACCAGCTCTGGTGCTAGGTAATAGATCTAGGAGAGCAATAGCCATCAGCCACCGTCTCAACGTCATCTCTTACCATGTTGCCAGCTCTCAGCACTCAGACCCTCAGCAGGACAGATCCTCTAATAAACGTAATAAACGGTAAAGTACAACGAATAATCCGCTGATTTCATCTTTTCCCCCCAGGGATCAGTAGGCTGACTGGCATATGGACGCCTCACTGCTTCCTACCCCCTGCTGTGAGGACACGGTTAGGAGATTAGAAAAACAAGATGAATTATTCCAAAGCTTTCATCTCTTAGCCAAACAGAACATGGTTAAAACATTGCTCACTATGGAGCTCTCTGATGTTAATGTGTAGCTGAGCATTTTATGCCTTCCTGCAGTACGTAGTATGAGATGATATGGAGATAGGGCGGCTGAGTTGCAGTTACGGAAGGAATACATCTGTCTAAAAGGGCTGGATTCTGATTTGTAAGTAAAGCAAAAAAAAAGCAAGTAAATTTGCACCTGGGCAAAAGCATATTACACTGTAGGTGATGTAACATGTGCAGAGAGATTTAGATGTGGGTAGGGTGTGAACAAACTGAAATCTAAATTGCAGTGTACAAATAAAGCTGTCTAACATTTGTGGGCTACATGCAAAAGCAGCCAGTATCTACCCTGCACAGAAATTATATAAATGTATTTGCTCCCCTTGTATCGCAACATGGATTGTTCCAGAGAAAATTACTTGCTTTTTTTTTTTTTATTGCTTTACTTCCAAATCAGAATCAGGCCTGTAAAGCTTTATAGGGATGCACCTGCACTGGCTTTTTTCTTTACCTTGGCATATTATTATTTCTTTATTTTATTCATAGTTTTTTATATATTGCAGCATATTCCGTTGCGGTGAACATGGAGCTGACAATGCTGGGAAAGTTCTGTCCATATGTGGACTCCTAAATGTTACACTTAGGGGTCCACATACGGTAGAGGCAGCTGTCGTGTTGGCTGAACTAGCCTAGTACTGTACTATTGGTTCACACGGAACTATCAACATCAGTGATATGTATTTGTTAGCAACAGACCTTTAAGAATGTTCTTTAGACCGCACGGTAAATGGAGAATGACTTCTTACATGGTCCTTCTCCGCCCCTTGGCTCTCATTTAAACAATCAAGTCTTGGAAATAAAGGGGCTAATTCAGATCTGATCATTGCTGTGCGTTTTCCAACAGCGGGCGATCAAGTCTGAACTGCGCATGCACCGCAGCGCCGGGGAGCGCCGGGCAGCGACGGGGTGGTGCGAAAAATCCAATCGCACCGGCAATTGCAAGAGGATTGTGAGGAAGAGGGCGCTTGTGGGTGGCAACTGACCGTTTTCAGGGAGTGTCCGGAAAAACGCGAAAAACACAGGAGGGACCAGGCGTTTGGAGGAAGGATTCGTGACGTCAGCTCCGGCCCCGATCATCGCAGCGGCTGAGTAAGACCTGAGCTGTGCAGAGACTGCACAAACTTCTGATTGTACAGCTGTCCTGCACATGCCATCGCACACCTGCACAGCGAATTCCCCCTCCCCCTGTAGGCGGCGACTACCTGATCGCAGGGATACAAAAAACACACCCTAGTGATCAGATCTGAATTACCCCCAAAGTCTACTGTTAGCTTGTGCTCTATAACTGGGATCGGTATGGGATCCCGGCGGTTATAATATTGCTACCCGAGTGGAAATACGGGGCTTGGGTTGGTATTCCGACCGCCGGCATTCCCTGGCTGTCGGGATTCCGGTGTCAGTATCCTGACCGCTGGGATCCCGGCAGACGGTAATTTAACCGCATACCCTATAACTAGCTGCATTTATTCACCAAACCTACACTCAGCAAGTTCAGCTCGATCTGCCAGTCTCCCGACATCAGAATTTGCTGAATCATGCTCCATCACAGAGCCCCCAATCTCAGGTCCATGCGTTTTTTTAAATAAAAGCAAAATGTGCAACTTAACAAAAGCTCATCTTACTGCGATGCAGCATGCTGCAACACGGCTTACTGCATGGCATGCCAGGCTGCGACTATTTGCAACCGGCGATTTAGGAATTAATGAATCGATCACCAGCTGCGAATAGTCGCAGCCTGGCACGTAGTGTTGCAGCATGCTGCATCACAGCAAAATTACCATGGCTACATCTGTACAGATGGGTCTATGTTTATCTTGACCTTTAATAGGATTAACTGAGACTGGGCAGTCGGACTTAATCCCCTGCTGTAATGACTTAATCCCCTGCTGTATTGTTCTCTGTATTGTATTTCAACTGAGAACAATAGATGAAGGGTTTAGTTAATAAACCATGTTGTGACTAGGCGCAGCAAACTAGCCAAGATAACCGTGGACCCATCTGTATATGACATGACCTGTAAATTATTCTTATTTCCCTATATTTGACAGCATGGAATGGGGTGGGTAGGCAAAGTGTGGTGCTCCAGCCACACTACACTTCCCAGCAGAGGAGAAGGGCTATTTGTAGCCTCCATGCGGGACCCATCCGCTCTCCACTTCGGACTTGCGAGTAGACTCTGGCACTGTTCCAGGGTCTACCACGCATGCGCAAATCTCTTGGAAAAGATGGCCACTGCTGTACTCCGGAGAGGTAAGTATACTAAATGGGTAGAGGAATGTAGGAAAAAGATATATTTTTGGAGATTTTGACTGGTTTTCCAATCTAAAGTTAATAAGTATATATTTGTTACAGTACGCTAGCAAATTCAGAAAAATCTGAAAAAAATAAAATAAAAATAGACAGAAGAAGTTATTTCCTGCAAAAAATGCTAAAAGTACAGTACGTTGTCCTTGAGGCACAAACTATCTCCAGTAATGAAGGGTTTAATGATAGGAGGCTGCAAGCGATATATATCAGCTTGCATAACTTGCTCCAGAGCAGGAAACATTTTAAAACATCGTGTTGCTAATTCAGAGATGCACCCAGGGTATTTTTAGATTACTGGAGCTCTTTTTATTAATGGGCAGCCATGTCTTTTCTTTTGCTGAGGTCAAGACTTAGGGTATAGACAGCTCTGAAGTATTTTGCATACACAGTAATAATAGTGTGTAGTATTATACATTATGCTGGTATATAGTTGAAGGCGATCTTCCCACTTTCTGGGAGAGTCCTTGCCGGCTGTAATTGATTGGTGCATCCTGGATAATGCACTTCTATTACACTTCTTCAGTACCCAGCATGGATGAGGTAGAATTCTTCCACATTGTCTGTCTTACAAGGAGAACATCCCTGAACCCTATGTAATCACACCATAATATGTAATCTAAAAGCACATTGTAGAAGTGAAGGTATTATGTCATGCCGGTTACAGACATTTGTCCTCCTGTCAGACATTTACTTTCAGAAGCAAATAAGTAATTCTAAAAAGAGAAGGGTCCTCTTATCAGTAATGTAAAGGGTCTACCTGAAGCCGGGGTTTATTAAAGCCGCTGATGTTTGGCGCTTTGGGTGTGGTATAAATCGACATTTAACATGATAGAATATCGGTGGCCCAAGGGTCACTTACCTGGTCCCGTGGCTGCAGCAAAATTTTTCTGTGTCCCAGCGGTCATGTGACATGTAGTTCCGTGGCAGATATCTGTTGCGTGGCGTTCTGGTAAGTATGCTTTACCTATCTCTTGCCCTACCCTTACTGGCTAACCCTAACCTCTCCACCCCGCAGCCTAACCCTCAGTGCTGCACCAGACACTAACCGCTGGCATTCTGAGAATGTTGACACTTCAGGTGTTGACATTGTGTACATGTTGACATACATAGACTACCGACATGTTGAATTATGTAGACATTCTCATGTCGATACTTGAAAATTGAGATGGTTATTGCTCTAAAATGGTAGAGACAGCTCTCTTATATAAGTGACAAAAAAAAATACTATCGCATAATATTAACCATATACATTACATACCGTGAGATAATAAGTAAATTTATGAAGCCTTGTAGAGTGATAAATAGCACGGTGGTAAAGTTCCATCCAATCAGCTCCTAACTTCCATGTCACAGGCTGTGTTTCTAAAAATGACAGTTAGGAGCTGGTTGGCTGGCACTTTATCACCGTGCTATTTATCACTCTCCAAGACTTGATAAATCTGGGCCACAGTATGTTGAAGTAATGTGTGTATGCAGAGATTTGCACATATTTCGATATGCTACGAACTGTTTCCGGCCCCATGTGTATCTGCATAGGCAAACGCAGGGGTGTGGGGGGGGAGGGGTGTTTCCGGTTGCCCAGAAACCCCTCCCCCCTTGGCAAGTGGCTCAAATTATGACAATAGCAATGGTATATAAAACGATTACTAGAGCTGCCGCCACATCATGCAGTTTAAGGGACAGAGCAGAGCTGCCGCACATGACTAGTCGTGGCAGCTTCTTCTACCAAGTTTAATGTGTGTGTCCTCAATCAGTGCACTGACCAGAGAGTAGCTACCAGGAAGAAGAGACAGGAGCCTTACCATGAGGTGGGAGAATGTGAGGTGCTGGTTCTATTATGTTTGTATATTTATTATAGTACGTTTAACCTTTTCCTGACCACTTATCTTATTTATATTATTTAAAAATGTTTGATACAGCCTATACTAAAGACAATCTATAGTGTTAAATATTTATACTGCATTACATGTTCCGCATAGTAGGGAGATTGTGGATTGCATTTGGACCCCCCCCTCTAGAAATCCTGCGTTTGCCACTGATCTGCGCTGGGGTGGGAGAATGGGCAATCTGTGATGCTCACTGGTAGAATACTACATAATGAGAGCTCATTGAGCACTTTGCCTCTGCAAGTTGGCTTCCCTTTGCTATCATTGGGGGTCATTCCGAGTTGTTCGCTCGTTGCCGATTTTCGCAACGGAGCGATTACGGCAAAAATGCACATGCGCATGGTTCGCAGTGCGCATGCGGTTAGTATTTTACCACAAAACTTAGTAGATTTACTCACGCCCGAACGAAGATTTTTCATCGTTGAAGTGATCGTACTGTGATTGACAGGAAGTGGGTGTTTCTGGGCGGAAACTGACCGTTTTCTGGGAGTGTGCGGAAAAACGCAGGCGTGCCAGGGAAAAACGCGGGAGTGTCTGGAGAAACGGGGGAGTGGCTGGCCGGACGCTGGGCCTGTGTGTGACATCAAACCAGGAACGAAACGGCCTGAGCTGATCGCTATTTGTGAGTAGGTCTGGAGCTATTCAGAAACTGCTAAGAAATTTCTTTTCGCTATTCTGCAAATTTTTCGTTCGCTATTCTGCTAAGCTAAGATACACTCCCAGAGGGCGGCGGCTTAGCGTGTGCAATGCTACTAAAAGCAGCTAGCGAGCGAACAACTCGGAATCACCCCCATTATTTGGTAAATCTAAAGGTCCATACACACTTGCCGATTAAATGAGCGACGTCGCTCATTTTCCCCCTCCATGAGCGACGTCGCTCATTTAATCGGTAAGTGTGTATGCCGCCAGCGACGGACGATGCGCGGCCCCGCGGGTCGGCAACGATCGTCGCTGTCGGCAGGGCATGCATGAAGGATGTGGACGGTCGTCCACGACCTTCATGCAGGGCTGGCGGGGGCGTGACGTCACTGAGCGATATGAGCTGTCATATCGCTCAGTACGTACAGGCGGCCGCCGACCGGCCGGCCCGGGAGGGGGAAACGTTAGACGATGTCGCTCACAGAGCGACATCGTCTAATGTGTATGGGCCTTAAGTCATGTAATCAGAATAGACCTGCAGTAACATCAGGGTGCCAGAAGGTGTCACCCATGAACACCAGAACAGGTTTTAAGATGTAAATGGCACCTTTTCAATGTAAAAATACTGTTCCCACATATAAAATAAGTTTAATGTTTACCACCAAACACAGCTAGAGCAGAGCCACAGGACTCCTCCCTAGTGCTACTACAGTCATGGCACCATGAGGTTACTGAATGTCAGAGTGACTACCAGGAGTAAGACGATCACTTCCGGCAGCTAGTTCCAGTTGTGTCACATTGCCGTATAAGGAAATGATATTTGGCTGTGCCTCGGTGTATTGCACGCGGGTGTCTCCATGTTGTTATTTCCATCTCCGCTAGATATCTCTCTGCATTATGCGATGGCTGATTTGTGGCTCCAGTAATAGAAACAAATACACATGTTGGTTTCTACTTAATGAGATACTTGAATCCCTGTCTACTACCATTACGGATAGATTGGATTTCTGAGCGCAGCTAAATGTGATTACAGCCACTGACTGACTATTGCTGGAGAGTGAAGTCTAGTTAGGGATTAGATCACAATACATGGAAGTTGATAAATGAGGTGTCGCAGCTTGTTAGCAGAACTCTGTTTTACATGTCAGCAAATGTTTTGAAGGGGACAGAAAAGGTATACTCTGTTCTGCGATATGTATGACTGGACAAAAATATAGGGGTTCATATTATGGCCTGCGACGCAATATGCAGGCCCTGGCGAGATTCCATTGAGCATGGCTGTATTTTTAAAGAGGCAATCATTTATAAGGCAACACCATGTGGTGTAGTCTCACTTGGTGCAGGGTGTGCATTGTACATGGGCCCAGAAGGGCCACACACTACACACCCTGCACCTCTGTGGCTATCCTGTGTCCTGCATCAGTAGCTGGAACCGGATAATAAAGTCCACATACAAAAGGTATGCAGTTATATTCCCGACTGTCGGGATCCCGGCGGCTGAAATCCTGACGCCGAAATCCCGATAGCCATTGAAATGTCAATGGTCGGAATCCCGACCGCTGGCCAGAAGCCCCACTTGGGTGGTGGCCCACGACACCACCCGAGGGGGAATAGTATCCGGGCCCGAAGCGTGACGAGCGCAGTGAGCCCACGAAGGGACACACTGCGCTCGAGGTCAGGATTCCGGCGTTGGTATTTCAACAGCCGGGATCCTGTCAGTCGGGAAATCATAATGATCCCTTTAGCTGCCTCCGAATGACTAGACTGAAATACAGATGTTGCTCACTTAACAACCTACCTGTTTAACAACCGCTCGGACATACAGCCAGCTCTCTGACCAGCTGGAAATGACACTTTCATAATGTTTATAATTTTCAATTAACGTATTTTTATGTTCTGTAATACTGTACATCAGGGCTGGCCAAACCGGTCCTCGAGATCTACCAACAGTTCATGTTTTCCAGGCCTCCTGGAGACCTGTAGAATTGTCAGTTAGGAATGAATGCAGCACATCTTAATTAGTAATGACTACACCTGTGCACCAGCTAGGTGGTCTGGAAAATGTGAACTGTTGGTACATCTCGAGGACTGGTTTGGCCAGCCCTGCTGTACATTATGTAAGAGTTATGCGAAGTAAAACAAACTCATCAAGTTGAAATTTCATTTCAACATTTTGTTTATTCAGAATAAATAAAAACGATTACCTGTAGTAAGTATGGACTCCTCGCTTAACAACCAATTCGTTTAACGACCTAGTCGTAGGAACGGAATGCGGTCGCTAAATGAGGAGCACCTGTACACATAAGCGTTAATGGATAAAGAATATGCGCACTATTATGTACAGAAATACATACGTATAAGCAATGCTATTTAGGAAGATTCAGAGGAATTGGAGAAAACACTTAGAGGACTTTTCCACGTTCTCGGTGCTGGGATCTGTCACAACAAACCTACTTTGGAATGTCTTGAGGTTTTCCAGGTACTTTGTAGAGTGTTACATTGTGATGTAATACATTCAGTACTACAGGTGGCATGTCTTTATTTTCTTTTCTTTATAACTTGTTAAAATAAAACTTGATGCACATTTACTGTAAGAACAGGTTGTGGGTTTAGTTGGTATAGTCACCCGATCACCGGAATGCAGAGCTGAATGCCACTGGCTGCAGAGCCGAAACGACTAATGACACACTCCCCAAGTGGAGATCTGCACTATCATTCACTCCGCACTATTACACTACAATCATTGGCTGCCATCTTCAGCCTATACGCTTTCACATGCATGACCCATCAGTAACAGTAATCATATCTTGGCTAGACTATAGCACCTCTCTCCTCATGGTCTACCATGGTTCATTAATGAACGAGAACGCGTTCATATCGTTCAGTGTGTAGGCACCAACGATGAACGATGCGTGGCCCCGCGCTCTTTCATCGTTGGTGCAGGGTCGCTTATACTTGCATGCCAATATAGACAATCTCGTCCCTATTAGCGTGCAGGGCTATGGGGCGGGGTGACGGGGGAGTGAAGAAACTTCACCACCTCGGTGGCCAATCGCTAATGTGTAGGGTCCATAACTCTAGCCTACAAAGCTTTAAGCAATCTAGCAGCTCCTTATATCTCCTCCAGGTCTTCAAATTCTCCCCCAAACACAACTTTCACTCCACGCACCACCTCCTTCTCTCCTCTTCTCTGATTACCCTGGGATCTCTCTCATGCTGCACCTGTAATCTGTAAGTCTGTCATGCCATCACAAATGCTCGCAGATGTCCTAATTCAGAGATGTACGCAATGCCAATGCTTTTGCAAATGGGCAATATCTTTCTTCTGCGTGTGTGTGAGTGTCCTGGGAAACCTTTACTGGTCATATGCAAACTGTATTAGTGATTACGCACGCAGTTGTGTACTAATTCACAATGATATGAGAAGACGTCTGTGAAGCTGGGTGGAGACTGGAAGGTTACCAAACGTAAATGTATATATTGCACTTAAGTAGTGTAAGCATGCTTACAGCTGGACACAAATAGTACTTTCTCTTGATCACATGGCAGAAGGTAAAGATTCCCATATAAAGAGATGTTGTAGGGTCACTTGGGGTTCTGTTTACAATAAGACTCCGTCCTAATGCTGACATGTTCCACACAGACCTGGAAGTGAAGTTAGCGCTGAACAAAGTACAGAACCTATCTTCTCCTAACACTCCCCGTCAGAGGATAAGCTGAAAAGTTATTTTACAAACAGTGAGCTAATCCCAATAAATGTGCTGACTGGCTCAGGAGGTGATGGATGTTGCAATTCCACTTCTTGTACAGGATCACTTATAAGCAGAGGAGGTGCATCCGCAGGGAGATTACCGCACAAGGGGGGTAATTCCAAGTTGATCGCAGCAGGATATTTTTTAGCAGTTGGGCAAAACCATGTGCACTGCAAGAGGGGCAGATATAACATTTGCAGAGAGAGTTAGATTTGGGTGGGTTATTTTGTTTCTGTGCAGGGTAAATACTGGCTGCTTTATTTTTACACTGCAATTTAGATTGCAGATTGAACACACCACACCCAAATCTAACTCTCTCTGCAAATGTTATATCTGCCCCCCCTGCAGTGCACATGGTTTTGCCCAACTGCTAAAAAATTTCCTGCTGCGATCAACTTGGAATTACCCCCAAGGACATTATTACCTGTAACGTTAGGCTGCAGTTCTCTTAACTTGTAGAAATGAAAGTCCTCTGTACCTACCTGAGGTCACACTTTACTGTTAGGAATCAATGCTGCGGGTGAAGCTAATGTGCTCTATTACTGTTCATTATTATTATATGTATTGTAGTTGTGGGGACTTAACTAACTTGGCCCCTTTTTATTGCGTATTGTAAAATATGCTGGTAATTATTACTTGTCGTTACTGATTTTCACACTGATGACAGGTCATTTACCGTATATAGTTTCCAAATATAAAATACATGGCGTTGCCTAAAGAAGCCTATGGGGTCCTTTCTGCACATAATCCCAGAGAGGGGTCCTCTCTGTACCCCCTCCCCCTGCTGCTTGCACATACGAATGCTGATGGTTGCACAGCTGATGTGATTCGTCATTTTAGTCACGCCCCTCGCTGTACAATACCTGTAATCTCGGCATTGTATAGTGGTGGGTGTGGCCACGATGATGTGATCCTATACCACATCTAATTATGTGCCTCTCCCCACCCCCTATGTCGCATCACATCTGCCAGCATGCCCCCTCCCCTCCCCTTTCCCGCAACACCGACTAGATGGGGCAGCCACTATGTCAGCAACTATGACACAATGGGGGTCATTCCGAGTTGATCGCTCGCTAGCAGATTTTAGCAGCATTGCACACGCTAGGCCGCCGCCCTCTGGGAGTGTATCTTAGCTTAGCAGAATAGCGAACGAAAGATTAGCAGAATTGCGGATAGAAAATTCTTAGCAGTTTCTGAGTAGCTCCAGACCTACTCACCGATTGCGATCAGCTCAGGCCGTTTCGTTCCTGGTTTGACGTCACAAACACGCCCTGCGTTCGGCCAGCCACTCCCCCGTTTCTCCAGACACTCCCGCGTTTTTCCCTGACACGCCTGCGTTTTTCCGCACACTCCCAGAAAACGCCCAGTTTCTGCCAAGAAACACCCACTTCCTGTCAATCACACTCCGATCACTTTAACGATGAAAACGGGGGAGTGGCTGGCCGAACGCTGGGCGTGTGGGTGACATCAACCAGGAACTAAACGGCCTGAGCTGATCGCAATCTGTGAGTAGGTCTGGAGCTACTCAGAAACTGCTAAGAATTTTCTATTCGCAATTCTGCTAATCTAAGATACCCTCCCAGAGGGCGGCGGCTTAGCGTGTGCAAGGCTGCAAACGCCCGGCCACGCCTGCGTTTTTCCAAACACTCCCAGAAAACGGTCAGTTGACACCCAGAAACTCACACTTCCTGTCAATCTCCCTGCGTTCGCCAGTGCGACTGAAAGCGTCGCTAGAACCTGTGTAAAACCACAATGCTCTTTGTACCCGTACGCCGCGCGTGCGCATGCCGGTGCATACGCATGCACAGTTTTGCCATTTTTTTAAATGATCGCTACGCAGCAAACAACGGCAGCTAGCGATCAACTCGGAATGAGGGCCCTTGTACACACATCGTCCGATGGTTTCTTACTACACATGCATCTGAGCCGCAGAGGAATTACACAGAGGAATTAGTCGCAGAGTGAGTGACAGGTAGATAGCGTTTGGTGGTGGGAACCGGGAGTGGTCGGATAAACGCAGGCGTGTCATGGCCGTTCAGATGGCGTTTTCTGGGTGTGCATACAGTAAATTAGCAGTTGTGATGTTACTACTGGAGAGCTCTCTGCGCCCCAAGAGAGCAGCTCAGCCTGCGCTTCTTCAGAGGCACTCAGACTCTGCGCCATGACCCGATGTATCACGATATATCAGCAGTGCACACTGTCGGATGCAAGTGATGAGACAACAGTGGGCGTCCCTATGCTCAGGTCAACTTCTGCCCATATTAGCATATAATTGCAATTATGAATGGCAAAGTATAGCAGCAGCAAGAACAGCCACATCTGAATTAGGCCCAGTATGTGTAACATATTCATCTGTCTGTGTGTATACACAAGGGGTGCCAGATTTGGCATTGGGCCTATTAGAGAAAGTCTGAGGATTCACTGCAATGCCGGGGCCATGTGTACGGAGATGTTCCAGACTGTGTGGTCCGTGGCTATTTTAAGTAACATCCACACACACACAAATGTTATTTCATTTTATGTTTATTTTAAAAATGTCTTGTTAAGCAATGACCCAGAGCTGTCTTGTAGGATAATCTATGAACAGTGTCTGGTTTACAAATATAAACCAAAGGGAGAATTCAGAAACTGGTAAGGCAATGGTACTGTAGAGAGGATAATCCCACACTTATAGGTACTGTACAGAGGATAATCCCACTCTTATAGGTACTGTACAGAGGGTGATCCCACACCTATAGGTACTGCGCATAGGATGATCCCACACCTATAGGTTCTGTACAGAAGAAAATCCCACAACTATAGGTACTGTACATAGAATGATCCCACTCCTATAGGTACTGTACATATGATGATCCCACTCTTATAGGTACTGTACAGAGGAAGATCCTACACCTACCACTCCTATAGGTACTGTACAGTGGATGATCCCACGCCTATAGGTACTGTACATAGGATGATCACACACCTATAGGTACTGTATAGAGGATGATCCCACACCTATAGGTGCTGTACATATGAGGATCCCACACCTTCCACTCCTATAGGTACTGTATAGAGGATGATCCCATGCCTATAGGTACTGTACATAGGATGGGCCCACACCTATAGGTACTGTATAGAGGATGAACCCACACCTATAGGTACTGTACGTAGGAGGATCCCACACCTATAGGTTCGATACAGAGGAAGATCGCACACCTACAGGTACTGTACATAGGATTATCCTACACCTGTAGGTACTGTACATAGGATGATTTTACACCTATAGGTACTGTACATAGGATGAGCCCACTCCTATGGGTACTGTACAAAGGATGTTCCCACACCTATAGGTACTGTACAGTGGATTATCCCACACCTATAGGTTCTATACAGAGGAAGAGCCCACACCTATAGGTACTGCGCATAGGATGATCCTACACCTATAGTCACTTCACAGTGGATGATCCCAAACCTATAGGTACTGTACATAGGATGATCCCACACCTATAGGTTCTATACAGAGGAAGATCCCACACCTATAGCTGCTGTACATAGGCGATCCCACACCTACAGGTACTGTACATAGGATGACACCACTCTGTACATAGGATGTTCCCACTCCTATAGGTTCTGTACATAGTTTGATCCCACTCCTATAGGTACTGTACATAGAACGATCCCACTACAGTAGGTACTGTACATAGTTTGACCCCACTACTATAAGTACTGTATATAGGATGATCCCACTCTTATAGGTACTGTGCATAGGATGATCCCACTCCTATAGGTACAGTACATAGGATGATCCCACACCTATAGGTAGTGTACATAGGATGATCCCACTCCTATAGGCACTGTACATAGGTGAAACCCATTCCTATAGGCACTGTACATAGGAGGAGCCCACTCCTATAGGTACTGTACATAGGAGTCCACTCCTATAGGTCCTGTACATAGGATGATCCTACTCCTATAGGCACTGTACATAGGAGTAGTCCACTCCTATAGGTCCTGTACACAGGCTGAGTTTAGAGTGGAAATAAAAGTTTCAGGTGTATAAATGAACATAACAAAAAGAGAAGAACACAGAGATAGAGTATACAGAAAGTTAGAAAAGGAGGAAAGAACAGGAAAGTGGGGAAAAGGGTAGGATTGCCGTCATGTTTACTAAGGTGAATTAGAGGAAGGGTGCAAAGTGAGTAGCATAGTCTGGAGATTCCTTGAATTCCAGCTAATCACACGTGGCAGTAAAGATAGAAGATGCTGGGTTTAAAGAAGACATAAGGGTTTCCATTGTCATGTAGAGGTCGATCCTCTGGAACCACTGGGAGACACTGGGCCAGATGGGAGATGGTGAAGTAGTGATTTCCTAAATTGTGAGATGGACATATTCATTAAATTGAAAAACAAAAACAGAATTCAGGTGTGTTGGGGAACGGGAGACCAGTGATCCTTTCCATTATTTCAGTGACCAACCGCCAGAAGCCAGCCAACACTGGGCAGATCCACCTAATGTGAGTTGTCGTGTCCGTTGCTTGACCGCACTTCCAGCAGAGATCAGAGAGACTTGGGAACATCTGCTGGAGATGTACAGGGCATCTATTCCAGCAGACAAGGTCTTGAACTGAGTCTTGAGCACCTGTATCAAGGAGGAACTGGCAGATGTGTAACTAAATACACGAGATCACTGGTCCTCGGTCAATTCTCTAGGCAGCTGCTTATGCCATTTGGAAACATAACTCAGCATAAAGTCAGTGAGGCTTGATACAATTTAGATATTAAATGTCTAGGCAGGTTGTGTGATAGACATAGTGACTCAAAAGGAGTTGGATCCCATCCCACAGTGCAGGCAGGCAATAAGAAAGGTAATGTCTAACCTGAAGGTAGAACTAAAATGAATTGGATGGTAGAATAAAGGCAATTTGGAGGTCTGTAAAGGGCTTTTAACCCACCACATCTCCTAATTGACCCATATGCTAAATACCCGGTAGAGACCAAATAGAATGGGAAGGCAAATACAATCCAGGCGGGAATTCTGGGTTATTCTATTATTATTATTATTGTTATTAGTGAGTTATACGGTGCCAGTATACTCTGCAGCATTTTACAAACAAAGTAAACAATAATCTGAGTGCTAAAAGATAGGCTGACATATATGTTTTACAGTAAGACAGCTAAACAGGCACGGATCAGGGCTCTGTGCTGGCCCAGCCCCCTGACCATGTGGCATCATGCCGTTACACCAGCTTCAGGAAGTAGAGCACTGCCCGGGGAGTTCTATAGACCATTCCACGCACCCTGCAAACCAAATATAGGTGTCACAGGGCAGTAATGGTGCCACCCCCAATGCCCTGCACCGTAGTCTATGGCACTATTCACACATCCCAAGTTATGGCCTGCAGCTAGAAGATGACTGGACGTAGCTTGGTTGCTGTTTATTATAGCTGTGTGTTTATCTCTCTTTATACATTAATAGATAGAGTTTTCCATAGAGCTGGATATGCCCAAAACTTTCAGATAATCAGATGGAAGCTCATGGAATCAGCCAATCCTTTCCATTATAAGAAATAAACCAATAGCGATCAGGACTGAGTTATTTCCACCCAAGTTTTCAGGGCACCTTTTGTAATACAAGTCTAATCCATTGCTTAAAAGCTGCACTGTTTAATCATGCAAAGGTCACCTTTGTACTGGAGAGGACAGCGTGGTTGGCACTGCAGGGGGCGTGGTGCAGCAGAAGTGGGTGACGTACTCATTATGCAATACCTGCATTGTGAAGTGGGGGGCAGTGTCCACAATGGCACAGTTCAATGCAGGAAGTAGACAGCCACTGGAAGGTGGAGGGGAAGGGGCGCTCCAGGAGATTTGCCCTCTCTTCCAGGTGACCAGGAGCGCCAAACGTTTTGCGTGAGCCTCCTGGGAAAGTAGATTTAAATATTAGGGGTCTATTTACTAAGCCATGGTGAGAGATAAAGTGGAGAGATATAAGTTCCAGCCAATCAACACCTAACTGCCATGTTACAGGCTGTGTTTGAAAAATGCCAGGAGCTGATTGGCTGGTACTTTATCTCTCTCCACTCTCTCTCCAAGGCTTAGTAAATAGACCACTTAGTTTGTAAAAGCAAACCTGCATAGCAACTTCTTATAACAGCATATTTATTCTACAACAGGGTCTTGGACACTATCAGGTGGTAGGAAATTGGAAGTCATTTTACATTGGATTGTCCTTGAATATATTATTTTAGTTTAGCAACATGTTGATACAATATCTACAGTAAAATACTCAGCATTCATTTCTGGTTTTCACCAAAGTAATAACTATGGGGTAATTCCAAGTTGATCGCAGCAGGAATTTTGTTAGCAGTTGGGCAAAACCATGTGCACTGCAGGGGAGGCAGATATAACATGTGCAGAGAGAGTTAGATTTGGGTGTGGTGTGTTCAATCTGCAATCTAATTTGCAGTGTAAAAATAAAGCAGCCAGTATTTACCCTGCACAGAAACAAAATAACCCACCCAAATCTCTCTCTCTCTGCAAATGTTATATCTGCCTACCCTGCAGTGCACATGGTTTTGCCCAACTGCTAACACAATTCCTGCTGCGATCAACTCAGAATTACCCCCCATACCAGAATACCACCTGTGACAGTAAGGGCCTGATTCTGCTAATCATGGAAATGGCTTGTGTTTGTTCACCTGTGCATGTGTCAGAGTCATGCTTTCTGAATCTGCTCAAACGGAGTTGCAGAACAAATTTAGACGCAAAGTAGCAGAAATGTGAGGTGCGTTCCTGGACGCTGTGAGGTAACGGGGATGACTAAACTGTCATCTTCTAGGAGCATCACAGGCAGAGCCGGACTGGCCATCTGGCACTTATGGCAAACCCACGAAGGGCCGATGGCAGGATGGGCCGGTCCAACCACACTGAGAGTGGTGCTGGGCAAGCAGTGCAGCCTTTTCCATTTCTCTGCTTGCCCACTCCCCCTCCGTCCTAACAGCGGCTGGTACCCCCCCTGTAAGCCATAGCCAGGGCTGCCATTACAAATCGATGGGGCCCGGGACTGACAAAATAGACGCCCCCCCAAAAAAAATAATATATATTCTGCCACAATGCTCCACCCCTATGTGATGTCACACACCATGGCGTTACATATAGATGGATCATTGCAGACCTGCGGGAACTATTTGCAGAGAGCTGATGCAGAGTGAAGGCTTGCTTTAAGAAGTCCTCCCTACGCATCTTCCTGCTGTTGTTACGCAGCCTGGTACAGCTCTCCAGTTATCGGCAGTAGGAGCCAGGATTGGGTCCCCCTCCCTCTAAGGGCCTGGGACACCAGTCCCCGCAATCCCCCCCTGATAGCCGCCCTGGCCGTAGCTGTGCCCTCTTGTTAGACCCTCCTGAAGCCACGTAGTAGGTGAAGCCACATCCGACTGATCATTTCAATTAAATAGAAAACCAGACATGATAAGCATAACATGTTAATGCTATTTATATTAAGAGTGTCTGAGTATGGCTCAAGCGCAAATTCCCAGAATCAGCATTCAACCATCACTTAAGTGAATTTAATAATCCCTATTCTACAGACTCTACAAATAAATAGCAGTGTTTCATTAGAGCTAATCATGTGTGAAGACTAGCAGCCATGGTCTGTGCTGCTGAGCTGTGCCTGAAGCCTTGAAATTCAGGACAGAGAGCGCTGTCGGTCAGTGGAAAGTTAATGTGCCTCTGGTAAATCACAGCAGCCTGTTCAACCCACACAAAACCTGTGAAATACTAAGTCCATGTAGCGGAAGCAGAGGGACAACCTCAGATACACATAATAATGACACCAACTGCTCCTCGCTCGCTGCTAATAAAGGGGGTAATTCCAAGTTGATCGCAGCAGGAAATTTTTTAGCAGTTGGGCAAAACCATGTGCACTGCAGGTGTGGCAGGTATAACATTTGCAGAGAGAGTTAGATTTGGGTGGGTTATTTTATTTCTGTGCAGGGTAAATACTGGCTGCTTTATTTTTACACTGCAAATTAGATTGCAGATTGAACACACCACACCCAGGGCCGGAGCTTCCACTAGGCAGCTTTAGGCAGCTGCCTAGGGGCGCCGGGACCTGAGGGGGCGGCCTGCTACAGCTGCCTAAAAAAGGTAGCATAGTCCTACCTTTCACAGCCACTGCAATCCCCCAGAACTCGTATCTTACAGTAGCCGTGACTGCTAAGCTCCCGTATTGCAGCCTCCAGCTCCACCTCCACCCGACACAGGCAGTAACTTTGACAGCTCCTGGAGTCCTGGCTGGGGGTGACATGCAGCACTGCTCTTCATTCCAGGCTCTTTCACAGACTACTCAGTCCCACCTCTGCACTGCAGCCTGCAGGTAAGGTGGCTGCACAGTGCATTCTCTGCATTGATAAAGAAAGAGGGCGAGAGCAGCAGTGTGGTGACAGGGTGGGGGGAGGAGATAAGGATCAGGAATGCACACAGTCTGGGGGGATGAGCAGCAGCATGCACACAGATTTTTTGGGGGGATAGAACAGCAGACATTTAACAGAGTAGGGGGGAGGGGGTGAGAGCAGCATGCCTTTCATCTGAAGGGTGGGTAGGGGGCAGAAGGCAGAAGTTTGCCGAGAAACCTTGCACCGGCCCTGACCTCACCCACATCTAACTCTCTCTGCACATGTTATATCTGCCTCCCCTGCAGTGCACATGGTTTTGCCCAATTGCTAACAGAATTCCTGCTGCGATCAACTCAGAATTACCCCCAATATCTTCTCTTAGGAGAGCTCTCTAATTCCATGTGCATAGTAAATCTTTCCTTTCAATTGGACATCAATAAATATCGAAGCACCAGAATAAATAGGTAAAGCATTATGTCAGAAACAGCAAGCGTATGCGTATTTGCTTAAGTTACAGTAGATCAAGGGGCCTTTGAATAGCAGAAATTTCTGCAATACAAATGACATATTCAGCAGAATGTATAAAGGTAGTGCGGCCGGAAGAGCGAGAAGAGGATGTCCTGTCTGATGCATGTGGAAAACAGTTACCATACCTACTAGAGGCCGGAGCACATGGTTCCGTCAATTTTATGGGCAGTGTATTGGTTGTTTACTAATGCAGGAGATATTTGCGCTGTCTCCTATGTTAGGTCTTTCATACTTCTCTGCGTTCCTTAAATTTCAAAAATATCCACGTCAAAAAGAGCTTGATATTTCAGAGCCTCTGAACACATAGAACAATATGTGTAGAAGAATTCTATTCAGAGCTTACTACTTACAATTTGGGACTAATAAAGGAGAAGAAGATGTCTACTCAGCCTGAAGTGTGTGATGTATCCCCCCTCCCCCCCAGTCTGGCTGCCCCCCTAGATGTATAGTCCTGCTCTCAGCCTACCTGGGTCCAGGACTCCCTCAGTGGAGGCATTCTCACTGTCCCATCCATTTGTTTCTGTGTCTGAGCCATATTGAAAGGCAGGGGATAGCTTCCTTTTGGTCAGCACTTTCATATCCCCTTAGATTGTGCATCTCCGGCTTGTGCACACCTAGCCTAGAACATACTTGCCTTCTATCCTGGCATGTCCAGAATCACGGGGAGTTCCCCAGGACTGCCAGGTTGAGTTTGCCCACCCTCATGGATCCCATTCCCCAATGAAGTGGGCAGGATTGGTGCATTGTTAGGCGAGTGGGTGTGAATTTTATCATCATGCTATCCCCCAATCTATGATTCTGCAAATTGCTGCATTTTGCGGCCATGATAACACAAATTGCTTCGGCACCCTCCTCACACCTACCCCTAGACCTCCCAATTAGTATCTTCTAGACAGAAGCAGCAAAATGTCAGCGAGTATGGCCTAGGTTAGTGGTCCAGGAAGTGGCTACACTGGTGTCTGAGGTGACTGACGCTTTCTGCCTGCTATAGAAGGTCGAGTTTTTCACGTTTTTGAGTGTCATTTTGTATGTTTCATCACCTGTGACCACAATTAGTGTAAACATATACCCCAGTGGGCTCGCTTTGCTCGCCATGCTTCGAGCAAGGTGGCTTGCAATGCTGCCGCTGCGGTCGCCACTATTCCCAGTCGTAATCCATGTGGATGGTAGTTGAAGCAAAAGTTGAAAAAAAAAGCCCAAAAATTTGGGTCGACCATTGACTGTCTAACTAGACCCTGTTTATCCATTGACTGGAACCGCGCACACCTACTGTATTTCCTCCTCCCAAAGCTCTTCCCTGCAGGCGGTACGAACATGAACAGCTGGTCGGTTCGGCATAATTATGATTCCACTGAGCTTTTCCCCAAAATACTTGTATAAGGCGAGCTGTGTACAAAGTTGAACAATAGTTGATTGATGAGGATTATTTTTTTTCCCGTCTATTTATGTTTTCTCTTTGTCATATTAATTGGAACCTCTGAAAGGCACTTTGTATAATTTATGAAGTGTTAAACTAACATTAAAGAGATGAAGCTTTCAAACAGCATTCAGAGCGTGATTAACTAAGTGGAAATGTGTTGTAAAACAGAATATTGCATTACAATGTATCCTTGTAAATGTACCCTGTAAAATATCCTCTAAAACAAAACCTGTTATTCTCAGTTTGCATGATGTGATTAACTTGATTACAGAAACATTAAACAAATGAAACAAAATAACAAGGCTTCTTGCAGGTAGAATGAGGCAGAGGGCACTGCTAATGAGTAGTTTACAGGGGATCCGATCTGAAGATCGACAGTATCTAGGTCGACAATGTTTAGGTCGACAACTATAGGTCGACAATCACTAGGTCGACATGGATGGAAGGTCGACGGGGTTTCTAGGTCGACATGTGCTAGGTCGACAGGTCTAAAGGTCGACATGGTTTTTCAAATTTTTTTATTTTTTTTAATTTTTTCATACTTAACGATCCACGTGGACTACGATTGGAACGGTAAAGTGTGCCGAGCGAAGCGGTAGCGGAGCGAAGGCACCATGCCCGAAGCATGGCGAGCGAAGCGAGCCATGCGAGGGGACGCGGTGCACTAATTTGGGATCCCGGTCACTCTACGAAGAAAATGACACAAAAAAACACAAAAAAACCTCATGTCGACCTTTAGACCTGTCGACCTAGCACATGTCGACCTAGAAACCCTGTCGACCTTCCATCCATGTCGACCTAGTGGCTGTCGACCTATAGTGGTCGACCTAAACATTGTCGACCTAGATACTGTCGATTTGATGAACCACACCCAGTTTACAGTATGCTATAGCATAGGTCATGTGTCTGTGATGTGCACAGTGCTGTACAGTGGGCAATACATCGGAAGGGGATCCGGTCAGGATCCCAGCTGTCAAAAGTACGACGCCGGAATCTCGACACTGATCAGAATGCCGGTGCAACCCATTGAAAGTACTGTGTATTGTTAAGAGAACAGGGGGTAATTCAGAGTTGATCGCAGCAGTAAATTTGTTAGCAGTTGGGCAAAACCATGGGGGTCATTCCGAGTTGATCGCTCGCTGGCAGTTTTTAGCAGTCGTGCAAACGCTAAGCCGCCGCCCTCTGGGAGTGTATTTTAGCTTAGCAGAAGTGCGAACGAAAGGATCGCAGTGCGGCTACAAAATATTTTTTTTGCAGTTTCAGAGTAGCTTCAAACCTACTCCTAGCTTGCGATCACTTCAGACTGTTCAGTTCCGGATTTGACGTCACAAATACGCCCTGCGTTCGGCCAGCCACGCCTGCGTTTTTCCTGGCACGCCTGCCGAGAAATTAACTACATCCTGTTTCATGTAGTTACCTCAGTAAGGTACTGTCTGTGAAATAATGTTTTTTTATTGCTCTTTAAGAGACCAGCAATACCTTTGGGTGACAGGGCTGAGGATTAATAAATAGCAGGAAAAACATGGAGCGCAATAGTTGTAAAAAACAAACAAACCCTAAAATTTATTTTTCTAAATAGTTAACAGAGGGGGGGCCGGAGTAACTTATTTGATGCTTAATGAAAATAAATTATAGACTGACTGAAAGTTCAGATACGGAGAATTAAGTTACTGGGTAGTATCCAATGGACAGTGCGAGGACTTGGGTAAAAGAACGTCAGTAAGAAGGAGACTATAGGGTGTAAATGTACCTTAGGTCGATTCCAATCGATTTTAAATCGGTGTAAATCGATGTTGTGTTTCAGGGACTACGGGGTCTATTTACTATGCATTGGGCGGCAATAAAGTCGACGGAGATAAAGGACCAGCCAGTCAGCTGCTAACTGCCATTTTTCAAACCCAGCCTGTGACCAGGGCCGGTTCTACACCTTGTAGCGCCCAGTGCGAAAGTTTCCACTGGCGCCACCCCCCCCCCCCACGCGGTTTGGGAAAACAGGGGCGTGGCTTCACAGGGGAGGGGCGTGGCCACAGTTATGCCCCCAGTAGTTGTGCCCCCCTGTAGATTTGCCCCCAGTAGTTGTGCCCCCAGCAGCTGTGCCCCCAGTTAATTTGCCCCCAGTAGCTGTTCGCCCTGTAGCAGTGCCCCCTGTAGATGTGCCCCTAGTAGTTGTGCCCCCTGTAGCTGTGCCCCTTCAAGCAGTGCCCCCGGTAGTAGTGCCCCCAGTAGCTGTATGTGCCCCCTGTAGTAGCGCCGCTTTGAAACCCTAAAAAAACCAAAAACAATGCTTACCAGCCTCGCTGCTGCTGTCTCCGGGCACCGGCTCCTCTCTATGGGGGAGACGTCATGACGTCTCTCCCATAGCAGCGCCGCACTGACACTAGGGGTCAATTTTGACCTCTAGCGTCAGTCAGCGACGCCGGCTGCAGCGGACGCACGCGGCGCTCGCTGCAGCCGGGGAGCGGTGAGGGAGGGAGGATTAGTAGCGGCTCCCCGGGCAGAAAGAGCCGCTACTGCCTGTGACATCGCAGTTAGGAAGCTGATTGGCTGGTCCTTTATCTCCATCTACTTTATCTCCATGCAAGGCTTAGTAAATAGACCCCTAAATCGCACATGTACTAACATGTAACAATCAATATCAAAAATTGTCTGTTAGTAAATGTGCATTTTAGCCCCTGAAACACAACATCGATTTAGTTTGCTTTAGATCTACTTAAAATCGACCTTTAGTAAATGTACCCCTAGAACACCGGTATCCGGTCTTTAGGTCGACAACACTTAGGTCGACACTCATTAGGTCGACATGGTCACTAGGTCGACGTGACACAGGTTGACACATGAAAAGGTCGACATGGGTTTTTCATTTTTTTTCAACTTTTTTTGAACTTTTTCATACTTTGCGATCCACGTGGACTTCGATTGGGAATAGTAACCTGTGCCCAAAATGTTTTTAAAAACTCATGTTGACCTTTTTCCATGTCAACCTATTTCAGGTGTCGACCTAGTCACTGTCGACCTAGTTACTCTCAACCCTTCGATCCACACCCTAGAACTCCAGCCATAATGCTCTTTACTTATTACATGAAACCTCTAGAATCCGGCAAGTGTTACATTCAGGATTGCCTGGTGCCTGCTTGAATTGCTTTTTATTTCCTTATTAAATTAGATTATACCATCTGCTATTCCACTATTTGATCATTGTTGCTCGGTTTTCCCCTGAGCCCAGATTTTACCATCTGTATTTTTGCTTGTAGAAACTCTCTCTGGAACTCTCTACAGCAGGGGAGCGCCCCGTTCTCTTTATTATACACAAGAAGGAAGTTTCCCGTACTTTATTTATTAACAGTTTCTTATATAGCGCAGCAAATTCCGTTGCGCTTTACAATTGGAAATAACAATGATATAATAAACTGGGTGATAACAAACAGTCATAGAGGTAGGAAGGCCTGCTCACAAGCTTACAATCTTTCGCAAAGAAATATATAGAAAATATAGATCATTGCCGCGCATCTGTCCACGCATCATAATGAGCATGATTCAGGTCCGCAAAGTACGGTTGTTCGTTACTTTGCACATGCACCGGGCCTGTACTGGGCATGTGCAGTACAGATCTTCGACGCCGGTCACTCTATGGCAGGGGTGGGGAACCTTTTTACTGCGTAGGGCCATTTGTATTTTTTCAAAATCATTCGCGGGCCATTTTTTTAAGCCCCCCCCCCCCCCCTCACCACCACCACCACCAATGTGCGCTCTCTCTTAGGAAAATAGGCGTGGCCACAGTAATAACTGCTCACACAACTCCCCCTTCACGCCCACAGTTACTGCCCAGCACATACCCCCCCTTCATGCCCACAATCACTGCCCATCACATACACCCCCCTTCATGCCCACAGTCACTGCCCATCACATACACCCCCCTTCATGCCCACAGTCACTGCCCGGCACATACACCCCCCTTCATGCCCACAGTCACTGCCTGGCACGTACACCCCCCTTCACGCCCACAGTCACTGCCTGGCACGTACACCCCCCTTCACGCCCACAGTCACTGCCCGGCACGTACAACACCCTTCACGCCCACAGTCACTGCCCGGCACGTACACCCCCCTTCACGCCCACAGTCACTGCCCGGCACGTACACCCCCCTTCACGCCCACAGTCACTGCCCGGCACGTACAACCCCCTTCACGCCCACAGTCAGTGCCCGGCACGTACAACCCCCTTCACGCCCACAGTCACTGCCCGGCACATACAACCCCCTTCACGCCCACAGTCACTGCCCGGCACATACACCCCCCTTCACGCCCACAGTCACTGCCCGGCACTTACACCCCCCTTCACGCCCACAGTCACTGCCCGGCACATACACCCCCCTTCACGCCCACAGTCACTGCCCGGCACATACACCCACCTTCACGCCCACAGTCACTGCCCGGCACATACTACCCCCTTCATGCCCACAGTCACTGCCCAGCACATACAACCTTCTTCATGCCCACAGTCACTGCCCAGCACATACAACCCCCTTCATGCCCACAGTCACTGCCCAGCACATACAACCCCCTTCATGCCCACAGTCACTGCCCGGCACATACAATCCCCTTCACGCCCACAGTCACTGCCCAGCACATACAACCTCCTTCACGCCCACAGTCACTGCCCAGCACATACACCCCCCTTCATGCCCACAGTCACTGCCCAGCACATACAACCTCCTTCATGCCCACAGTCACTGCCCAGCACATACAACCCCCTTCATGCCCACAGTCACTGCCCAGCACATACAAAACCCCCCCCCCCTTCATGCCCCCAGTCATTGTACCGCAGTTCAGCCTCACAGGCGCAGCCACCAAACACAGCAGCAGCCGGTGAATGAGAAGAGAGCTCCGCACCGCGCATCCAGACCACAGTGAGGAGAGACAGGCAGCCGGTTGGGCTTCCATCGGGCGTTGTCTACTAGGCTGAGGACCCGCCCACTGGTAGTTTCAAGGGCGTCATCCAGTCTTCTCCAAAGGGGAAGTATGGGCCTCGGAGCCGCCTGCGGCGCACTAGATGATGGGAGATTTCGTTTTCTCACACTGTACACTGAATAAAGGGCATAGGGGGAGATGTACTAAGCAGTGATAAAAAAGGAGAATTGAACCAGTGGAGAAGTTCCCCATGGCAACCAATCAGCATTGATGTAACATTTATAATTTGCATACTATAAAAGTAGAGAGAGCAGCTGGTTGGATGCCATGGGCAACTTCTCCACTGGCTCACTTCTCCACTTTTATCACTGCTTAGTACATGTCCCCCATAGTGTGAGAAAATGACATCTCCCAGGAAGCCGTTATCCGTGGACGGCTTTACACTCGGCGGCTGCCTCCGGGCCGGTCAAACTGCTTGTCTGGGCCGGATAAGGCCCGCGGGCCGTAGGTTCCCCGCCCCTGCTCTATGGCATCAGACTGTCAGTGATTGACAGTCTGATGCCGTTTGGCGGTAGAGAGGGGGTGGCAACAGAGAATTCCTGGCCTGTTGGTAAATCTTGGCCAGCTTGAACGACCCCATTTGTCACGCAGCCGGACGATGGTGCCGGAAATGATGCGATACTGTGACCTGAGACGCAGCTGGGGTCAGTAATGCATGCAGGAGGTGTGGCGTCCCCTGCTGCACTACCATATCAGTGCTATCGTTGCTGCTTCCATGTAAGCAGATGCAATAGCTACTCCAACCGCATCTGATTCTGTCTCAATGTGCACTCCCCTATTAACACAAGTTTGCACCTGTAACCCACTACAAAAATGATGACATCATGGGGCTGATTCAGACCTGATCGGTGCTGTGCGTTTTCACACAGCAGCGATCAGGCCTGAACCGTGCATACGCCGGCGCCGCAGTGCACCGGCGCATGGCAGACAGCCAACGGTTGTCTTAGCCCTGCGATTGCCTCTGCCTGCTTGGCAGGCAGAGGCGATCGCTGGGCAGGAGGGGGCGGGTCGTGGCGTTTAGCCGCCATTTGGGGGGGGGGGGGCATCCGGGCAACGCAGGCGTGCATGGACCGTTGGGGGGGCGGGCTACAGTGGCTGCGTGAAGTCACACGCAGTCACTGTGACCCGGACTGCGACGAATAGCTGCCTGCCAGCGAGCAGGAGCTGCGCTGGCTGGGAGCTACTCTTCCAGTACAAAAGCATCGCCGCTGTGCGATGCTTTTGTACCTGTGCGGAGGGGTTGGCCCTGACATGCGGGGCGGATTAGCCCAGTGCTGGACGTCCCCCCGCATGTCAGGGAAGCTGATCGTAGATGTGTTGAATTTAGCACATCTACAATCAGGTCTGAATCACCCCCCATATGTGTTAGGTATATGTAAATGCTTACTACAGTAAATGTCACATGATGTCAGTATATTTATGCTCACTATGTGCTAATGACAGTAACACTTTCCAGAGTGACCCAGTATGTCTCTACATTATTAATGAAGACCCAATCTGATTTTGTTTTGTACGTATTTTATTGTTTACTATTACAGGCAACCATTATGTTCAGTTATAGGCTAAAGTACTCTTTGAAATTGTCTGAGGTGCTTGCGGTTTCACGTACTGCAGGATCTATAGCACCGTGACTTTCACCTGCCCTATAGCTGACAGAGAATTATTGGATTTGCCATTGAACGTGACCTGGAGGCCCACTGGTTGCAAAGTAACGTTCTAAAGCTGCTGGTTCTCACTGGCAAAAGGTTTCCCTGTGCTCTTAAAAAAAGATTTGTTTCCACTGACAACTCCTGATGGCAATGTAAAAAAAAAAAAAATGCTTTATTGTTTAAATAAAAACATGTTTTCACATAGGAATACTATAAATACTCTTTGTCTTTTATATTTTTTTACATTTAAATTTTTTTTTTTTTTTGGGGGGGGGGGGATGGAAATTCCATGATTATCCAGATTACACATGCGCCTATCCCTGGCCCAGCAAAGTGGTGTTACCTGACTGCTGTCAGACAGTAACGCTGAGGCATTGCAGCTGTCCGGACATAGGCCCTCATTCCGAGTCGTTCGCTCGGTATATTTCATCGCATCGCAGTGAAATTCCGCTTAGTACGCATGCGCAATATTCGCACTGCGACTGCGCCAAGTAATTTTACAATGAAGAAAGTATTTTTACTCACGGCTTTTTCTTCGCTCCGGCGATCGTAATGTGATTGACAGGAAATGGGTGTTACTGGGCGGAAACACGGCGTTTCAGGGGCGTGTGGACAAAAACGCTACCGTTTCCGGAAAAAACGCAGGGGTGGCCGTAGAAACGGAGGAGTGTCTGGGCGAACGCTGGGTGTGTTTGTGACGTCAAACCAGGAACGACAAGCACTGAACTGATCGCAGATGCCGAGTAAGTCTGAAGCTACTCTGAAACTGCTAAGTAGTTTGTAATCGCAATATTGCGAATACATCGGTCGCAATTTTAAGAAGCTAAGATTCACTCCCAGTAGGCGGCGGCTTAGCGTGTGTAACTCTGCTAAAATCGCCTTGCGAGCGATCAACTCGGAATAAGGGCCATTATTATTTTATTTTTTTATAATTGAAGGTGAAAGATGCACCTTTGTTAAACTTAGTGAAGATGCCGGTTGTTGAACTTTTACCTGAGGGGCTGGAAAGTGGGTACTGATGTAAGGTTTTGGGGGATGGGGGCAGCAGGCTGAAGCTTTGCCTAGGGTGTCCCTATTTGTTAAAAGTATGCCTATTTAGAGCATCCTGGAGCGAGTTCTAAGGGTCACAATGAAGAGAAATTTGTCCAACAGGTACTTCAAAGAATTCACTAACAATTAATTTTTTTATTTTGACATCAAGTGGCTATGTGGCGATACAAATCACTTGAAGAGTCCCAATGGGTCTTCCATTGTGGTCAACAACAGTTTTTATTTGAAGGACAACATTCTTTATATAGAAGGATGATTAGCCAGCACATGGTCAGGTTGAATAGCCAGTACATAGTTCTTAAATTAAATTAAAAATCACCATCAACATTTGCATAAGGCAATTACCCCAGTGATTAGGGAATAACTCAAAAATATACTGGTAGGTTCATTTGAATACTTACAATTTCCCGGCTGACGGGATGCCGGCTGTCGATATCCCGACGGCGCCATCCTGCCGGCAGTGGGGCGAGCTCTAAGAGTCCCCTTGCGGGCTCGGTGGCTCGCTGTGCACCCACGAGTGGGAATAACCCTGGTGTGCTGGGATTCCGGTTGTTGGTTTTGTCGGTTATCGCGATTTCGGCATCGGTATCCTAAACGCCGGGATCCCGACAGCCGGCATTTTAACTGCAACTCGGTTAATTGGCTTCCAACAAAAATGAATCATAGTATGTAAGTGTGTGTATGTACATGGGCAGACTAGATGGGCCAAGTGGTTCTTATCTGCCGTCACATTCCATGTTTCTATGTTTTTATTTGGATTGGACTCTGGTTATATGTTTTATGTATTGTGTTTATGTACAGTATGTCTTTGTATACTGGTATTAGGGGAATTCAGTAGATATTATTATAACCATGGGACCATTATTATCCCGTTTTTTTTTACACATGAATATTTGAAATAAATGAATCCATATTAATTATAAATCTATCTGCTATGGTTTCTTTATGTTGTAAGTGCTGGGAGTGCCCCTATACATTTGCTATTAGTATCATATGTTTTATGTGTATGTTATTTGTGAGATGACGACCTAAGTGAAAATAAAATTCCATGCAAGTCATTCTTGCTTTATTATTTTCCAGCATGTGATCTAGTCCCTAAGTACCTGGTAACAGAAATTTATTTTATGCCAGTCAGGGCCTCCAGGTGCCTTTTATTGACAATGAAATGTACACCAAGCTATATAAGTAGGGCAGCATCAGTTTCCTATATACCTTCTTAAGTTTCACTATTAACGCACTAGGCGATATTTTAAACAATATTGCTCATTTTCACCCTTCTGAGTGATATAATTTGTGATATTGCCCAGTGTGTATGCTACAAACGATGCACGCTTCCACAGGTCGTTATTGTCCCCCTCCGACGCCTGTACATGCAGTATAATTTGTACTTATTGTCCAAAACTGCATGTATGGGCCAGCGACAGCATGACGTCACTGAACGATATCATTAGCGATATCGTACAGTGTGTACGCACTATGGGGGTAATTCCAAGTTGATCGCAGCAGGATTTTTGATAGCAATTGGGCAAAACCATGTGCACTGCAGGGGAGGCAGATATAACATGTGCAGAAACAGTTAGATTTGGGTGGGTTATTTTATTTCTGTGCAGGGTAAATACTGGCTGCTTTATTTTTACACTGCAAATTAGATTGCAGATTGAACACACCCCACCCAAATCTAACTCTCTCTGCACACGTTATATCTGCCTCCCCTGCAGTGCACATGGTTTTGCCCAATTGCTAACAAAAATCCTGATGCGATCAACTTGGAATTACCCCCTATATTGGCCGCTCAGGAGGGTAGGAAAAACACTGGACGATGTCGATCACGGAGCGTATAGTCAAGTGTGTACCCAGCTTAAGATGCTTTAGTTGGAGGGAGCAGTTTGTTAGCTTCTACAGGGCTGAATCAGTGAAAACAAACTCTGATTAGCACATATTACAAATCGGCAGCATTTGAGGTTTGTCCTTGGTATGGAGTAGGGGTCATGATGACACAATTGTGGCACAACGCGCCCCATCTACAGTCGATTGCAAGTATGATTTCGAACAAACACCATCATCTCCAAAAGAAAATTGTGGACACAGTACTTTTGAGCGTGCCACTTCCTCTAGTTGTGTTCCTAGCAGATCTGAAATGCTGGTATCCTCCAGTCTTTCTTCTCCCACTAAAACCCAACACACCAGTGCAGGGGGTGTGGTGAGCAGTGAAGGGTGGGTGTTGGGTGGGGCATGATCACATGATTCTCAAGCCTAGGGCCGTTTGTCGACAACTTGGCTCCCAGTGAGAACAGTAAACGCCCCCTCGACATTTAAAATGTCAATATTTGTGGGTGCCCCCAAAGAGGGGACGTGAGTGACCTTGCCAAACTGGGCGTGTTCTCGCTAAAATGGGCGTGTTCTCGCTAAATGGATGTGGTCTCGCTAATTCTGACGCCAGTGCAACGTCTGCCGCAGCCTAGTCTACATACTAGTGCTCTGTGATCCTAGTTTCCAGAGTAACTCTTGTTCCTGGTTCCTGAAGTTCTTGCAATTTCGTTATTGGAGTCTTCACTTGTCTAAGCTCATACATTCATAGCCTGTAAGTCCAACTGCCAACACCCCTCCGCCACAGACGCCTCCGTTACTGTTCCAGTCTGTGAGAGTCCAGCTCAGTCCCAGATCACGGTATACCGGTGTAATCATCTCGGACCAGCTGATCTGGCACCGTCCTCATTTCTTCTTTATCTTTGCTCTCAAATATAACCCTCTACATGCGAAGGAACTTTATATAGCCAGTTCGCTTCCATCTCGAATAGACCATCTCCCAGTCTGAACTCAGGGGTACATTTACTAAGCATTGATAAGAGCGGAGACGTGAGCCATCAACCAATCAGCAGCTCTGTATAATTTTATAATATGCAAATTATAAATGTTACTTCAGTGGCGATTGGTTGCCATGGGCAACTTCTCCACTGGCTCACTTCTCCACTTTTATCACTGCTTAGTAAATGTCCCCCTCAGTCCAGTAAATCCTGTTTCAACCAACACCTTTGAGGCCAATAAGAACTTGGTCCAGTCCACCCACTTCCATCCCGGTGAGTCCGCCTCCAAACCTGAACCCAATCACCAGCCCCAGCTAGAACCTTACTGACATTTGATAAGTACCCCTAAGTTACATAGTACACAAGGAGAGACAATGGGGGTAATCCCAAGTTGACCGCAGCAGGAAATTTTTTAGCAGTTGGGCAAAACCATGTGCACTGCAGGGGGGGGGGGGGCAGATATAACATTTTCAGAGAGAGTTAGATTTGGGTGGGGTATTTTGTTTCTGTGCAGGGTAAATACTGGCTGCTTTATTTTTACACTGCAATTTAGATTGCAGATTGAACTCACCACACCCAAATCTATCTCTCTCTGCACATGTTATATCTGCCTCCCCTGCAGTGCACATGGTTTTGCCCAACTGCTAACAAAGTTCCTGCTGCGATCAACTCAGAATTACCCCCAATGGTCTGCCCAGCAATACCCACAAAGTGATTAAAGTTCCATTGGTGCCACCGCCTTCCCTCCTATGCTCTCCTAATCAGGTAGTAGCAGTGATGCGCTGTCAGCAAGCAGCACTGTAGAGGAACAGCTCATCTCGATTGTCAATTATCATTAGCGGCACGCACAATGCGGAGCTATCTCATATGGCTAACATTAGAAGAAAGGAGAACATGGAAAAAAAGCAATACTAGCCTGTGACTCCACTGCAAGATTGCTAATAACAGCTCAATCACCCCGGTGACAGGCCCTTTTTAAAGGTTAAATAAGCCTTATCAATGCAGAATAGGTATCCTCTCATAGCACTTGCTGAGGAATGTGTACCTGCAGAGGAAACACAATGGCTGCTAGGTAATAATAAATGTGTTCTTTCTCAGTAAGAGTGTATCTGAACAGCTATCACAGAGGATTCCTATTAATTCCAGAACGAAAAAAGCAATATAAAGAAGGCTGTCTCAGGTAATACAGTACGCCCTTTACAGAGGAATAGAGGTTGTGTCTAGGATTAGTGTGACAGCAGAAATTGCATTACTGTATCTAAAACCACTACTGGTGAATGTTATCAAAAAGGATACACATTATAATTATTATTATCCTTTATTTATATGGCGCCACATGGGATCTGTAGCGCCCAATCACAGAGTTAACAAATAAGCAAACCATGAAGACAGTGACTTACAGTTCAATACAATACAGGACAAGTACCGGGTATATAAACATAGCTGCGTCAGTAAACAGCACTGAAATGAGTATCAGGGTATCAGAAAACCGAGGGATTTTGTGCCATCAAAGGGAGTATTGAAAAGAAGATAGGTTAAGTAAGAGACGTAAAAGCACCTGAGGGAAGAGGACCCTGCTCGTGAGAGCTTACATTCTAAAGGGGAGGGGCAGACAGACATGGATGACACAGATGGCGTAGAAAGTGAGCGTGGGCCACAGAAGGCTTAGGATGAGAGACGGCTGGGTTTGGTGAAGAAGTGGGTCTTGAGAGCCCGTTTGAAGTTTTGTAGAGAGGTGGAGAGAACCATGACAGTACCGTCTCAGGGACGGAGCGCTTATACAGCACATACAGCATTCTTATCATTACATGAGGTTTTGAAACAGTGAGTAAAAGAATGACTTCTCTGTGACTCTTCTACATGACCAATCAGATGAGTTATTACAGCTGTGGTTGACCTTCAGATTCATTGATTGACTATTTGGCTGTGTATGCCCTCCTGCAACAACAATGTAATACATTGCAGTTATGGCTGCTCTTACACTGATGTTTTATAGCAACAAAGAAATGTTGGTTATTTTAATTATCCTTGTGTGTGACAAGTATATGCTCTGAATTGGATAGAGTTGTATTATTCTATTGATACCTATGGAAACGATATAATAAATAGATGCACATATATGGGGACAGATGTCTTTGCACAGATGAAAATAGTGAGTTTTAGCATAGCGCGCAAGTGCAGATGCCAATTATCATATATTTTTGCACATCTCCGTACTATACTGATTTTGGATTTTTGCTGGATTTGTCTAGTGTAAAATGGGCATTTTGTCGTGGGAACGGGGTGGTGACAATGTGATCGCACAGACTCTTCTGTCTTGTCGGAGTGTCGAAGGGTGTAGCTTGAATGTCATGCTGTGTACAGGGAAGGGAATCCTGTGACAGATAAGGAAAGGAAGCCTTTACCAGAAGGGGAAGGAGAGCCTATCTAAGATGGGGAAGGGGAGCCTGTACCAGACAGGGAAGGGGAACCTGTCCAAGATGCCGAAGCGGAGCCTGTCAACGATGAGGAAGGGGAACCTGTACCAGACGGGGAAGGGGAGCTTGGATCAGACAGAGAAGGGGAGCCTGTACCAGACGGGGAAGGGGAGCCTGTACCAGACGGGGAAGGGGAGCTTGGATCAGACAGAGAAGGGGAGCCTGTACCAGACGGGGAAGGGGAGCCTGTACCAGACGGGGAAGGGGAGCCTGTACCAGACGGGGAAGGGGAGCTTGGATCAGACAGAGAAGGGGAGCCTGTACCAGGCGGGGAAGGGGAGCCTGTACCAGATGGATCTCTTGCAAGGAGCTGGTCTCCACAGTGGCCATTTTTTACCTGGTGTTTTGCATATGTGCAGTGGGGATAATCTCCGGAAACATGGCTGCGGCGCCATTTTCCCAGAGACATGCTCACCACCTAGTGCTCAGAGTCACTGCCGCTGCCTACTAGAGAGCAGGGGGCCCAGTTGGAGGCTGCACTCAGGCTCCCTCCTCTCGTTATACGCCCATTTCCAGTACTAGTTTTACCTATACTTGCCAGGGTTTGGGGCTGTCTGCTAGTGGCAAGAGGTCTGTACTCCCCTTATCAAGTCCAGTATTTCTTTCTCTTACACACAGGACTTAATCAGATTTTTTTCGGTCCATGCCTCCTGTGCTATCATCCTCCTTCCGCCACAGCCGCTCAGCTGGGATCCGATTCCATTTTACATGTGTTATTTTCCCTCTGAGAAATACCGAGCTGTCTGGTATTCCCCTAGGTTCTTGGCACAACGCTGGGTGATGTATCTGTTCTAAATTACACAGAGCACCATAGAATTTTTATACCTACAGATTAGCTGCCTCTTCCCATGCTGAGAAACTGAGGGTGAAATGGATATTTTTAAGGCTGATTTTAAATATAAAAAGTACCTATTTCTTCCCAGATAATTGACTTGGACAGTGGCAATTGTTCATTTCTGCATAGTATACACATTCTGACCACCACCGTTTGCCAGTAATAATATTTGTGTAGAACTGTCTCTGTATCCAATTATAAAAGTGGAATTGACACATTTTCTTTTGTTGTAAAACGTTTTTTTTTTTTCCTTAACACCAAATCTTTGGTGACCATAAAGCTACGCGTAGAATTTGTCAGTAAGGCACAAACATGATCCAGGGAGGGCATTAGAGCTAACGTGCAGGCAAATCCTCCAAAACAGTGCAGCAACCAATAGCAACCGGATATACAGTTGCTGTTATTTTCAAATCTGTACTAAATATATAACAGTGAGAATCTGCTGGCTATTACTTTTACAGAAATTATCTACAGTTTAAGAAAATTGGAAATAACTCTAGAACTTTATTTATTATAAGGGCTAGATTTTTTTTAAAGTGATAAATACATAATTTGTATCAGCGGTTTATTATAAATTACATATATATATATATATATATATATTATACTTGGGATTCGGCACTCACAACAAACTCTGTCACCATTTGGGGTGCTCTTTAGAGTAGACCAGTGGTTCTCAAACTCGGTCCTCAGGACCCCACACAGTGCATATTTTGCAGGTAACCCAGCAAGTGCACAGGTGTATTAATTACTAACTGACACATTTTAAAAGGTCCACAGGTGAAGTGAATTATGTCACTTGTGATTCTGTGAGGAGACCTGCAAAACATGCACTGTGTGGGGTCCTGAAGACCGATTTTGAGAACCTGTGGAGTAGACAGATGTCATCTGCTTACCCTTACTATATCCACGAAATCCACTTAAATAGTGAAAGAAAGGCACTCTCCTTTTTTTTGTAGAAAGTTATTATTTGTCTTTATTGCATACAGGTTGATTCTGCTAATTATCAATTGCCAACGTTTCGATTCGCTTCAAGAATCTTTTTCAAGGCATCTTTGTACATTGATTATATACACACTAAAAAAAATAACAGAAAAAATACACACTAAGAAACAAAACTCACTATGAGCATCAATGTGCCTCCCAGGCTCCAATAATATAGGTCTTATCCAGCAAATACAACAGCATAATACTTTGCATACCTCCCAACATGACCCTCTCCAGGAGGGACACAACGCTCTGCTCCTGGACTTCCCTCTTAATTTATGATTGCCATCACCTGTGCTAAAACACCTTTCTTATACATTTACCTGTTCAAAACAGGTGATGGCAATCATAAATTAAGAGAAAGTCCAGAAGCAGAGCATTGTGTCCCTCCTGGAGAGGGTCATGTTGGGAGGTATGCTTTGGCACCATATTAGTTGAATAATAATAATCAATGTATCATTATACATATTGGGGGTAATTCTGAGTTGATCGCAGCAGGAACTTTGTTAGCAGTTGGGTAAAACCATGTGCACTGCAGGGGAGGCAGATGTAACATGTGCGGAGAGAGTTAGATTTGCACAGGGGACACCCTTACCATCTATTACATATATAGTAGGTGCCATGGATACCACTTCATGATGTGCATTTTAGTGTAGTTAGTGCACCTAGATAGAGAAAAGGAAAAGAGGTGAATTGATTCCCACTGTTCAAGAGTAACGGTACGCTGTAGGTCACTTTCCCATTTCTGGTGCACAAGATACTTATATGTCAGGTCAAGGGATGTATTAAGCGGTACCAGTAGGATATAGCACAGTGGGAGGAGGTTGTAAATAGCCTAGCTATAATTTGGTTTGGGGTATAAGAAATGCAGCAGGGGTAGTAGTTGCTTGGTCATCCCAATTTCTATGTTGAAGGTAGTTAAACCAGGCTGAGGGACCTAAGTTACAATTTTGTACAGAGGTCAGGGAAGGGTTGAATAGAGGATGGGGAAAATAATTCTGCTTAAGAAGTGACACCTATGTACAACCACTAGGAGGCATGGAGATGTGGCAGTAGTCTATCTACGACCTTAAAGGATAGGGTTCTGGTAGAGAGGGCAAAATCAAAATGAATTGTGAGGTTGGCGTCCCAAACCTTCGTAATATCTAAAGCAGCTGCAGGAAGCAACAGACGTTTGTCCATTTTTTTCAATTAATATTTTTTGCTGGTGCCATCGACAGATTCTTCATAAGCTTTCCCATGTTTTACTGTTACCCTAGAAAGCCTGTGTGCCTCTAGGTGCTGGATTAGGCTTCATCTGACCTTTGCTCCATATTTTCATTACCTTTTGTATGTACGATTTTCTCCATACAACCAGTGGCTCTGTACCCTGCCATAACGCAGGTGTCCTAAGGTGAGGTCAAGGAAGACAGATATGGAAGAAGTACCTACACATAATAGTGAAATTCTGTATATAGTATGTAAGAAGACATTTACTGTACTATAAGAGAGTTGTGCGATTTGCTGTTGAGCCTTTGTAGTTTGTGCATATCCTTCTTTGGTTGCTCTAGAACTCGGGAAGACACCGTATTGAAATAAGCCGCTGTTGATATTGAGCGGCAGTGTAACAGGTGACACGCTGAGTGCCATTTACACCACTCAGAAGCACAGATAAGTCGCATTATTGTACTTCACAGAGTTGTGAGTAGTACTAAGAGTCTGATAAGTGTGTTGACACATTGGCATGTGCAGCAAGTTGGCACCTGCAGCCTGGTAAGTTCAGCAAACAAGTCCCAGTACGTTTTAATTTCCTAACCCACAATTATACTGTGCTACAATGCTGGTTACTGTTTTTGTTACCTGGAATCCATCTATAGATCACTTTATTGCAACGTGTGTCACCCACCCTGACAATTTGTGCATCTCCTCTTTATGCACGTCTCTAGTGAGAAGGATAATGACAGGGACAAGAAGCCAGGACAGATCTTTATTCTCCAGCTACAAAATGCCTCTTTCTCTTCTCTCTTCATCCACAGGCTGTGCAGTGCATGCTGGCCTCACTTCACTCAGAGCTTGACATTCAAAGGTACTTGATGAAAATTGAATCCTCTCAGAGAGTTAGTACATTATTCCTTTCTGTGTTTTACTGTATTTCTTAAGGCATGAGATTTTCATGTCTAACCGCGTGGAGTTTGCCGTGAGAATGCAGCCGCTAAAACGGGGGGAGGTTTGCATGAATTACAGCAAAGGGTGATTTTAAGTGAAAGTGAGTGATGGCATGTACTCACTGTGCAGTTCCGGTACTAAGTGTAGTCAGTGACTCACAGGGCGCCCTGAGACGACATGGACCTCACACATACTGACTGTGTAGGGATCGTCCACCAGCACTGCATTTAGGTGCAATCTTGCACGGGACTGTCTGAGGTAAGTTAGACAATGAACGTGTCCACTTTTTGTTGTTGCGGTTTACTGCACATTTTGACCTAAACACACACAGTATTAGTGAATGAGTCTTTGCCTAGGAGTCAGATATAGCGTGGATAGGTGGCAACTCCAGGTTTCCGCTGGGAAGGTTCTGTTTCCTGACCACAAACTATAGTCCACTGAAGGAGAATGCATACTATAGTCCACCGACTTGCTCGGCCACTTCTGTAACTCTCCACTTGTGTTCTCTGGAAGCCTCTCCCTAATTCCAGTGACAGACTGGGCAGAGGAAAGAAGCTATCCATGGAAGTCTTCAGCTCCTTTTCTTAAGTTATCATGACGAAAATCAGACTGAGTTGTGTAATCAAAGATCCAATGAGCCAGCCTTGAGTTTGTTTAATTAAGTGTGCATGTTTGTAGAGCGAAAGTATTATGCCTGGCATGTGTAGCATGTTGGGGATTAGCAATATGGGGGGCCTGTATTCATCCAGAGGAAAGGAAATCCCCAACTTCTTACTACTGCAACACTATACTCCGTCACTACAGACAGGTGAGCTGGGATATAACCATCCTGTCACTACATACAGGTAAGCTGGGATATAACCATCCTGTCACTACAGACAGGTGAGCTGGGATATAACCATCCTGTCACTACAGACAGGTGAGCTGGGATATAACCATCCTGTCACTACAGACAAGTGAGCTGGGATATAACCATCCTGTCACTACAGTCAGGTGAGGTGGGATATAACCATCCTGTCACTACATACAGGTAAGCTGGGATATAACCATCCTGTCACTACAGACAGGTGAGCTGGGATATAACCATCCTGTCACTACAGACAGGTGAGCTGGGATATAACCATCCTGTCACTACAGACAGGTGAGCTGGGATATAACCATCCTGTCACTACAGTCAGGTGAGCTGGGATATAATCATCCTGTCACTACAGTCAGGTGAGCTGGGATATAACCATCCTGTCACTACAGACAGGTGAGCTGGGATATAACCATCCTGTCACTACAGACAGGTGAGCTGGGCTATAACCATCCTGTCACTACAGACCGGTGAGCTGGGATATAACCATCCTGTCACTACATACAGGTAAGCTGGGATATAACCATCCTGTCACTACATACAGGTAAGCTGGGATATAACCATCCTGTCATAGAAACATAGAAACATAGAATTTGTCGGCAGATAAGAACTACTTGGCCCATCTAGTCTGCCCCTTTTTTTTTTTTACATTATTTTTATCTCTAACCTTATTTGATCCTTATTTCTTTTTAAGGATATCCTTATGTATATCCCATGCATGTTTAAATTGCTCTACTGTCTTAGCCTCTACCACCTCTGATGGGAGGCTATTCCACTTGTCCACTACCCTTTCTGTGAAGTAATTTTTCTGCAAATTTCCCCTGAACCTCCCCCCCTCCAGTCTCAGTGCATGTCCTCGTGTCCTATTGCTTCTCTTCATTTGGAGAATGCTTCCCTCCTGGACTTTGTTAAAACCCTTGATATATTTGAAAGTTTCTATCATGTCCCCCCTTTCCCTTCTCTGCTCCAAACTATACATATTGAGATTTCTTAGTCTTTCTGGGTATGTATTGTGATGTAGACCATGCACCATTTTAGTTGCCCTTCTTTGTACAGTTTCTAATGAATTAATATCCTTTTGAAGATATGGCTTCCAGAATTTAACACAGTATTCTACATGAGGCCGTACCAATGACCTATACAGTGGCATTATTACTTCTTTCTTTCTGCTGCTGTTTCCTCTCCCAATGCAGCCAAGCATCTGACTAGCCTTTCTCATTGCTTTGTTACATTGCTTACCTGCCTTTAGGTCATCTGAAATAGTGACTCCTAGATCCCTTTCCTCCTCAGTAGTTTCCAGTATAGTGCCATTAATACTATATTTAGCCTTTGGATTTTTGAGACCCAAGTGCATGATTTTGCATTTTTTCATTAAACTGTAATTGCCACACTCTTGACCATTCCTCTAGTCTACCTAGATCCTCAATCATTTGTTTTACCCCACCTGGTTTGTCTACCCTGTTGCATACCTTTGTGTCATCTGCAAAAAGGCATACTTTCCCTTTAATGCCATTTGCAATGTCACCAATAAAGATATTAAAAAGCACTGGTCCAAGTACAGATCCCTGGGGTACTCCACTGGTAACATTTCCTTCCTGTGAATGCACTCCATTTACCACAACTCTCTGTTTTCTATCCTTCAACCAAGATCTTATCCATTCAATAATCCTAATATCCAATCCCAAACTTTCAAGTTTATTTAGCAGTCTGCAATGTGGAACAGTGTCAAAAGCCTTACTAAAGTCTAGATAAGCTATATCCATGGCTCCACCTTTATCCATCACTTTAGTCACACAGTCAAAAAAGTCAATAAGATTTGTTTGACATGATCTCCCCCCAGTGAATCCATGCTGTTTGGGATCCTGTAAATTGCCGGATTTTAGATAATCTACAACTCTTTCTTTTGAGAGTGTTTCCATCAATTTCCCTACTACTGATGTAAGACTCACTGGTCTGTAGTTGTTTGCCTCTTCCTTGCTTCCACTTTTGTACAGTGGGACTACGTTTGCTCTTTTCCAGTCCTCTGGAATTACTCCTGTAGCTAATGACTGGTTGAATAATTCTGTCAATGGTGCTACCAGCACCTCTTTAAGTTCTTTTAGTATCCTTGGATGTATCCCATCTGGCCCCATAGATTTGTCCACTTTCAGCTTTGAGAGTTCTGTTAGGACCTTGTCCTTTGTAAATGTACTTGTTTAATTTTTCTGAATATCCGTGCAACTTAACTGTGGCCCCTTCCCCTCTCTTTCAGTAGTAAATACTGAGCAAAAATAATTATTAAGATGATCTGCTATTAAATTGTCTCCCTCAACAAGACTCCCAGTGTCTGTCTTTAGTTTTATTGTTCTGCCTTTTGTTTTTCTCCTTTCGCTTATATACCTAAAAAAAGTTTTGCCTCCTTTACCCACTGACTGGGCCATTTTCTCCTCAGCTTGTGCCTTTGCACATCTGATTACCTTCTTAAGGTCCGTACACACTTAACGATAAAATGAGCGACGTCGCTCATTTTCCCCCTCCTTGAGCGACGTCGCTCATTTTATCGTCAAATGTGTATGCCGCCAGCGACGACCGATGCGTGGCCACGCGGGTCGGCAACGATCGTCGCTGTCGGTAGGGCATGCATGAAAGATGTGGACTGTCGTCCACGACCTTCATGCAGGGCGGGCGGGGGCGTGACGTCACTGAGCGATATGAGCAGTCATATCGCTCAGTGTGTATAGTCGGCCGCCGGCCGACCGGCCCGGGAGGGGGAAACATTAGACGAATGTGTATGGGCCTTAAGTCTCCTTCTGTCTAACAAGATATAAATATTTGTCTTCATTATTTTGTGTCTGCTTATATTTCCTAAAAGCCATCTTTTTTGCTTTCACAATATTTGCTACTTCTTTTGCAAACCACACCGGCTTCCTTTTCCTTGTGTTTTTCCTAACACTTTTGATACAAAGGTCTGTTGCCTTTAATATTGTACATTTTTATGTTTCCCACCTCTCCTGCACTGCTTCCAAGTTTGTCCACTCTGCCAAAGAATCACTTACACATTTTCCCATCCCTACAAAATTAGTCTTCCTAAATTCCAACACCTTTGTTTTTGTATGGGATGAGTCAGTCTCTGTCTTTATGCTGAACCATACTGCTTGATAATCACTGGATCCCAGGTTTTCACCCACTTTTACGTTCGATATTCTGTCTCCATTTGTAAGTATTAAGTCTAATATTGCGTCTTTCCGAGTGGGCTCCCTCACCAGTTGGTGGAGGGATGCTCCCTGAAGGGAATGTAAAATGTCCTTACTTCTAATGGCACTAGCAACAGACACCTCCCAGTTTACATCAGGAAGATTAAAGTCTCCCATGATTATTACCTCTCCTTTTAATGCCATTTTAGTTATGTCCTGCAATAGGTTCTTGTCGAGTTCCTTTTCCTGACCTGGTGGCCTGTATATCACGCCAATACGAATAATCGACTTTTCCCCTGTTTCTATGGTCACCCAAAGGGCCTCAGTTTTTTCTTCAATACTTTGTATTAATGTAGTATTTATGCTTTTTTTTTTACATACATTGCTACCGATCCTCCGATTTTTCCAATTCTGTCCTTCCTAAATAAAGTATATCCCGGTATAGCTATGTCCCAGTCATGATTTTCATTGTACCATGACTCTGTAATTGCCACAATGTCTAGATCATCCCTTGTCATTATAGCAATTAGTTCTGGGATTTTATTTCCTAAGCTCCTAGCATTTGCACACATAGCTTTTAGAGTTTTGTTTGTGCTTTTTCTGTTCCTAGCTATGTTCTTCTCTCTTCCTATTTTTATTTGGTTTTGATCTGAATTATCTTCTGTTGCTGTGGATATGCTTCCTATTTCCTTTGCCTGCAGAAACAATACCTCTGTGTTGGGGGAGCAGCTTTCTTTATTCCTGTTTGGTTTACTGCCCCCCTCTGTTAGTTAAAATAGTTCTTGATGAAGCATCCAAACTGTTCAGTTAGTATTCTCGTTCCCCTTGAAAATGGGTGCAGGCCGTCACTTTTATATAGGCTCCTATCTTGCCAGATGGTGTGACTGTGGCCTATAAATCCAAATCTCTCCTCCTTGCGCCATGTCCTTAGCCAAACATTGAAGTTTCTGATGCAATAAGTTTTGTCTTCCCCTCTGTGTACTGGCAATACTTCTGAAAAGGATACAGTGGTTGCCACCTGCTTCAGAGCAGTCCCTAACTTCCTAAATTCATCTTTTACGGCCATGAGTTCAGCATTTGCCAGGTCATTTGTCCCTAGGTGGACAATGACATCCACCTCCACATTTTTTCTTGCTGCCTTCACAATTCTTAGCATGCGCTCTTTATCCCTTGGAGCTGTGGCTCCAGGTAAGCACCTTACTTGTTTCTCTACTTCATTTGCATTTCCCAGATGTATTCCTCTAATGATGGAATCTCCCAAGAGAAGTGCAGTCCTTTTTGGAGATGCAATTTTCCTGTTCCATTTTCTGTTCCTATAGTTGGTAGAAGTCCCCATATACTCCTGTTTTGTAGTGCCTCTATTAGTTGTATCTTCCAGCCCTGCAATAGTAGCATATGAGTTTTGCAGTGTCACCGCTTGCGGGAGGTGTCTGTGTCCCTCTGGAAATCTCTGCCCTTAAGAGCCCACAGTAGTCCAGGCAGAATGTCTTCTGGTGGCTCTCTGAGGCAGTGGAGGCTTCAAAGACACAGACATCCTACAAATCTCAGCATGCAGTTTTGCTATCTCCTCCTTCAGCAGAGAAAATTGCTCATAGATTGGACAGCAGCCGAGTCTCCACAATGCCTCTTTCCAAACAAATGCTTTACATCCATTGCACTGCACAAGGCCAAACATTGTATCAGATGTTAATGGTATTGCAAATCTTTGTGTCACTTTTTGTGTATTATAAAACTCACCTTTTTCTGTATTCTAACTCACCTGCTGCTGTTTCAAACTCACTTAATAAGCCAAGCCTCACTTTAGAATGCAAGCCTCTCACAATGTCACTACAGACAGGTAAGCTGGGATATGACTGTCTATCTTTTTACTGTAGATCTGTTGGACCACACCCTCCCAGAACAATAGTGGACTGCCATTTGGGGCCCCCAAACATTGGCACAGTAGGGGTCCAAGTGAAAACAGTGTAAGCACCACTGTTCTCTGAAATGTTATCACAAAAGATGTAAATGCACCTGTTTGGCTAATTTTATTTAATTATGGATACTTTGGACAAATACTATAGACTACCAGTGGCAGATTTTATCTATGCAGCCCCCCCACCAGGTAAAATCCGCCACCCAGCTCAGTGTCAGTGAAGCCAGATGCTGTCCGTAACTGCACTGACTTCACTGTGACTGGCAGTAACTTCCTATTGGAAGTCCTACCTGTCAGTCACAGACATACAAGGCAGCCCCATAGGGAGGTGTTTCTCCCCCTAGGACTGCCAGAACGGGCTGTGATAAGCAAAGAGCTGGCTTCCTATAAGAAGCCACTCCATGCCTTTGACGCAGCCCAATCCGATCCAACTTCTATGGGCTGCAGCTGATGCAGTCTATAAAAACCGGGAGTTTGCGCAATTGCATCTGTGCATTCGCCAGTCCCGGCACCTTCCGGATCCATTGTGCAGGTGCTGGGACCAGGCATGGGGGTAGTGGCAGCCGCCCTACTAAAGGTAAGTAGGAGCCACCATTGTAGCCTACTGTGGTATTATTTCACATAACCTACACAGCTCTGTGTACAGGCGAATATTATATATATATATATATATATATTTCTCTGACGTCCTAGTGGATGCTGGGAACTCCGTAAGGACCATGGGGAATAGACGGGCTCCGCAGGAGACTGGGCACTCTAAAAGAAAGATTAGGTACTATCTGGTGTGCACTGGCTCCTCCCTCTATGCCCCTCCTCCAGACCTCAGTTAGAATCTGTGCCGTCCAGAGCTGGGTGCTCCTAGTGGGCTCTCCTGAGCTTGCTAGAAAAGAAAGTATTTGTTAGGTTTTTTATTTTCAGTGAGATCTGCTGGCAACAGACTCACTGCTACGTGGGACTGAGGGGAGAGAAGCAAACCTACCTGCGTGCAGCTAGCTTGTGCTTCTAAGGCTACTGGACACCATTAGCTCCAGAGGGTTCGAACACAGGGCCTGACCTCAATCATCCGTTCCCGGAGCCGCGCCGCCGTCCCCCTTGCAGAGCCAGAAAACAGAAGAAACGATGAAATCGGCGGCAGAAGACCCCTGTCTTCATTAAGGTAGCGCACAGCACTGCAGCTGTGCGCCATTGCTCCCACAGCACACCACACACTCCGGTCACTGTAGGGTGCAGGGCGCTGGGGGGGGGGGGGGGGGGCGCCCTGGGCAGCAATTTCAATACCTTTTGGCAAAAGAATACACATAATACAGTCAGTTAACTGTATATGTGTAAAAACCCCCGCCATTACTTTACAGAAAACGCGGGACAGAAGCCCGCCGCTGAGGGGGCGGGGCCTTCTTCCTCAGCACACCAGCGCCATTTTCCCTTCACAGCTCCGCTGGAAGCACGCTCCCCAAGCTCTCCCCTGCAGTATCCAGGTACAAGACGGGTTAAAAAGAAAGGGGGGGCACATAAATTTAGGCGCAAATCGATACAGACAAGCAGCTATTGGGAAAATCACTTATTAGCAGTGTAAATCCCTGTGTTATATAGCGCTGTGGTGTGTGCTGGCATACTCTCTCTCTGTCTCCCCAAAGAACTTTGTGGGGTCCTGTCCTCATCAATCCCTGTGTGTGTGCGGTGTGTCGGTACGGCTGTGTCGACATGTTTGATGAGGGTTACGTGGAGGCGGAGCAGAGGCAGATAAGTGTGGTGTCGCCCCCGACGGGGCCGACACCTGATTGGATGGATATGTGGAAGGTCTTAACCGACAGTGTCAACTCCTTACATAAAAGGTTCGATGACGCAGCAGCCTTGGGACAGCCGGGGTCTCAGCCCGCGCCTGCCGAGGCGACTCAGAAGCCGTCAGGGGCTCATAAACGCCCGCTAGCTCTGATGGTAGACACAGATGTCGACACGGAGTCTGACTCCAGTGTAGATGAGGATGAGACAAATGTACAGTCTACAAAAGCCATCCGATGCATGATTACTGCAATGAAAGATGTATTGCACATTTCTGATATTAACCCGGTTACCACCAAGAGGGGTATTATGTTTGGGGAGAAAAAGCAGCCAGTGACTTTTCCCCCATCTGATGAATTAAATGATTTGTGTGAAGAAGTGTGGAGTTCCCCTGATAAGAAACTAGTAATTTCTAAGAGGTTACTGATGGCGTACCCTTTCCCACCAACGGATAGGTTACGTTGGGAAACATCCCCTAGGGTGGACAAGGCGCTAACACGCTTATCTAAAAGGGTGGCACTGCCGTCTCAGGATACGGCTGCCCTAAAGGATCCTGCGGATAGAAAGCAGGAAGCTATCCTGAAGTCTGTGTATACACACTCTGGTACTCTACTGAGATCTGCTATTGCTTCAGCCTGGATGTGTAGTGCTGCAGCAGCATGGACTGATACCCTGTCAGACAACATTGATTCCCTCGACAGGGATACTATTTTGCTAACCATAGAACATATAAAAGACGTCGTCTTATATATGCGGGATGCACAGAGGGACATTTGCCTGCTGGCATCTAGAATTAATGCAATGTCCATTTCTGCCAGGAGAGTATTATGGACTCGGCAGTGGACAGGTGATGCTGATTCTAAAAAACACATGGAGGTTTTGCCTTATAAGGGTGAGGAATTGTTTGGGGACGGTCTCTCGGACCTCGTATCCACAGCAACTGCTGGGAAGTCGACTTTTTTACCTCAGGTTCCCTCACAGCCTAAGAAAGCACCGTATTATCAAATGCAGTCCTTTCGGCCTCAGAAAGGCAAGCGGGTCAGAGGAGCATCCTTTCTGGCCAGAGGCAAGGGTAGAGGAAAGAAACTGCACCAGGCAGCCAGTTCCCAGGAACAAAAATCCTCCCCAGCTTCCACTAAGTCCACCGCATGACGTTGGGGCTCCACAGGCGGAGCCAGGTGCGGTGGGGGCGCATCTCCGAAACTTCAGCAACCAGTGGGTTCGCTCACAAGTGGATCTCTGGGCTATACAAATTGTATCTCAGGGATACAAGCTGGAGTTCGAGGCGACTCCCCCTCGCCGTTACCTCAAATCAGCCTTGCCAGCTGCTCCCAGGGAAAGGGAGGTAGTACTGGCGGCAATTCACAAGCTGTACCTCCAGCAGGTGATAATCACGTTCCCCCTCCTTCAACAGGGCAGGGGTTACTATTCCACAATGTTTGTGGTACCGAAACCGGACGGTTCGGTGAGACCCATCCTGAATTTAAAATCCTTGAACACTTATATAAAGAAGTTCAAGTTCAAAATGGAATCGCTCAGGGCGGTTATTGCAAGCCTGGAAGAGGGGGATTTTATGGTGTCGCTGGACATCAAGGATGCTTACTTGCATGTCCCCATTTACCCACCTCACCAGGAATACCTCAGGTTTGTGGTACAAGACTGTCATTACCAATTCCAGACGTTGCCGTTTGGTCTCTCCACTGCACCGAGAATATTTACCAAGGTAATGGCCGAAATGATGATACTCCTTCGGAAGAAGGGAGTTATAATTATCCCGTACTTGGACGATCTCCTCATAAAGGCGAGGTCCAGAGAGCAGTTGTTGGTCAGCGTAGCACTCTCTCAGGAAGTGTTGCAACAGCACGGCTGGATTCTGAATATCCCAAAGTCGCAGCTGATTCCTGCGACGCGTCTGCTTTTCCTGGGCATGATTCTGGACACAGAACAGTAGAAGGTGTTTCTCCCGGTGGAGAAGGCCCAGGAATTGTCATCTCTGGTCAGGGACCTCCTGAAACCAAAACAGGTATCGGTGCATCACTGCACGCGAGTCCTGGGAAAGATGGTGGCTGCTTACGAAGCAATTCCCTTCGGCAGGTTCCATGCAAGGATCTTTCAGTGGGATCTGTTAGATAAATGGTCCGGATCGCATCTTCAGATGCATCGGTTGATCACCCTGTCCCCAAGGGCCAGGGTGTCTCTGCTGTGGTGGCTGCAGAGTGCTCATCTTCTCGAGGGCCGCAGGTTCGGCATACAGGACTGGGTCCTGGTGACCACGGATGCAAGCCTCCGAGGATGGGGGGCTGTCACTCAGGGAAGAAACTTCCAAGGACAGTGGTCAAGTCTGGAGACTTCACTACACATAAATATACTGGAACTAAGGGCCATTTACAACGCCCTGAGTCAAGCAGAGCCCCTGCTTCAAAACCAACCTGTACTGATTCAGTCAGACAACATCACGGCGGTCGCCCATGTAAACTGCCAGGGCGGCACGAGAAGCAGGATGGCAATGGCAGAAGCCACAAGGATTCTTCGATGGGCGGAGAATCACGTGCTAGCACTGTCAGCAGTGTTCATTCCAGGAGTGGACAACTGGGAAGCAGACTTCCTCAGCAGGCACGACTTCCACCCGGGAGAGTGGGGACTTCATCAAAAAGTCTTCACACAGATTGTAAATCGCTGGGAACTGCCACAGGTGGACATGATGGCGTCCCGTCTCAACAAAAAGCTAAAAAAATATTGCGCCAGGTCAAGGGACCCTCAGGCGATAGCTGTGGACGCACTAGTGACACCGTGGGTGTACCAGTCGGTTTATGTGTTCCCTCCTCTTCCTCTCATACCCAAGGTACTGAGGATAGTAAGAAAGAGAAGAGTAAGAACTATACTCATCGTTCCGGATTGGCCAAGAAGAACTTGGTACCCAGAACTACAAGAAATGATCTCAGAGGACCCATGGCCTCTGCCTCTCAGACAGGACCTGTTACAACAGGGGCCCTGTCTGTTCCAAGACTTACCGCGGCTGCGTTTGACGGCATGGCGGTTGAACACCGGATCCTAGCGGAAAAGGGCATTCCGGATGAAGTTATTCCTACGCTGATAAAGGCTAGGAAAGACGTGACAGCAAAACATTATCACCGAATATGGCGAAAATATGTTGCTTGGTGTGAGGCCAGGAAAGTCCCTACAGAAGAATTCCAGCTGGGTCGATTCCTGCACTTCCTACAGTCAGGAGTGTCTATGGGCCTAAAATTAGGATCCATAAAGGTCCAGATTTCGGCCCTATCTATTTTCTTTCAAAAAGAACTGGCTTCACTGCCTGAAGTTCAGACGTTTGTTAAGGGAGTGCTGCATATTCAGCCCCCTTTTGTGCCTCCAGTGGCACCTTGGGATCTTAACGTTGTGTTGGATTTCCCGAAATCACACTGGTTTGAGCCACTTAAGACCGTGGAGCTAAAGTATCTCACGTGGAAGGTGGTTATGCTATTGGCCTTAGCTTCGGCTAGGCGTGTGTCAGAATTGGCGGCTTTGTCTTGTAAAAGCCCATATCTGATCTTCCATATGGACAGGGCAGAATTGAGGTCACGTCCCCAATTTCTCCCAAAGGTGGTGTCAGCGTTTCATTTGAACCAATCTATTGTGGTGCCTGCGGCTACTCGGGACTTGGAGGATTCCAAGTTGCTGGACGTCGTCCGGGCTTTGAAAATTTATGTTTCCAGGACGGCTGGAGTCAGAAAAACTGACTCGCTATTTATCCTGCATGCACCCAACAAGCTGGGTGCTCCTGCTTCAAAGCAAACTATTGCTCGCTGGATCTGTAGCACGATTCAGCAGGCTCATTCTGCGGCTGGATTGCCGCATTCAAAATCGGTGAAGGCCTATTCCACAAGGAAGGTGGGCTCTTCTTGGGCGGCTGCCCGAGGGGTCTCGGCATTACAGCTTTGCCGAGCTGCTACTTGGTCGGGTTCAAACACATTTGCAAAATTCTACAAGTTTGATACCCTGGCTGAGGAGGACCTTGAGTTTGCCCATTCGGTGCTGCAGAGTCATCCGCACTCTCCCGCCCGTTTGGGAGCTTTGGTATAATCCCCATGGTCCTTACGGAGTTCCCAGCATCCACTAGGACGTCAGAGAAAATAAGAATTTACTCACCGGTAATTCTATTTCTCGTAGTCCGTAGTGGATGCTGGGCGCCCGTCCCAATGCGGACTCTCTGCAATACATGTATATAGTTATTGCTTCACTAAAGGGTTATTGTTATGAGCCATCCGTAAACGGAGGCTCAGTTGTTGTTCATACTGTTAACTGGGTATGGTTATCACAAGTTGTACAGTGTGATTGGTGTGGCTGGTATGAGTCTTACCCTGGATTCCAAATCCTTTCCTTGTTGTGTCAGCTCTTCCGGGCACAGTTTCCCTAACTGAGGTCTGGAGGAGGGGCATAGAGGGAGGAGCCAGTGCACACCAGATAGTACCTAATCTTTCTTTTAGAGTGCCCAGTCTCCTGCGGAGCTCGTCTATTACCCATGGTCCTTACGGAGTTCCCAGCATCCACTACGGACTACGAGAAATAGAATTACCGGTGAGTAAATTCTTATTATATATATATATATATATATATATATATATATATATATATATATATAAAATCTTGAAAGGAGTGCACTCACCAGACGAATCACGTAATCAATCAGGATTTAATGTAGCATAGACATAATAATCACACCGACGTTTCGGTCCTTACTAGACCATTTTCAAGGTTCAAATGATACATACATAGTTCACCCTTTTATAGCCACAATAATAATCACAGTGTGATATATAAAACCCGGAATATCCGTGCACAACAACATATATTAAAAGATAGACTGGTGTGTAATACACAGTGTATGGACAGAACCCCCACCTTTTTGCACCACTAAATCCATTGCACATAATACTTAATTTTAACAAACTTACCCAGCCGCGCTGCAATCCACCGCCGCTGGTGACACGCACGCTAGCGGAAGCGGAAGTAACAGCCCGGCTGTAGTGGAACGCAAACACGTGTAAAATCACGTGATTTGCTGATCAGAGCATCACGGAAACATATGATCTACAGGGCAACCAAATAATACGCAAGGACGCATCAGATGACTCACGGTCTCTTAGTAACCACACTAACAATATTGTACCATATCCATATATAAAGGAAAAGATTAGTAAAACAGCATTCATTTAAGTCATCAATACTCCCTGATAATGATTGGTGTGGAGTAATCAGACTATCATTAGGTCAAGTGATTAGACATCATAGAATATCCTGCGTATTTGAACATTGCAATGTTTTGACAAATATAATACATATGGATCGTATAACAGGACTAGTCTCACTGATCAGAACACACTACCAAAAATGAAAACAAAGAAAGAAAAAATAAAAAATAAAAAAGGAAAAAATTTAAAAAATGCCCTTTAGTGGAACCACCACGAAATAACTATTACATGGTTTACAAGAAGATACTTAGGTGTACTGTGTCATTCAGACCCTTAGGATGAACAGTCTCCAGTCTATGGATCCAATAAGCTTCCCGGCGTAATAGAATCTTCGCTCGATCGCCGCCCCTGGGTAATGGTGGTACTCTGTCAATCACCATATAGCGTAAAGCTGTTAATTGGTGCTTGTGTTGCACAAAGTGTCGGGCTACTGGTTTATCAGACCCGCCCGTTTTTAGTGCTTGTCTGATATTCGAGCGGTGATTAGAGATCCGTTCTCGGAAGGACCTGATAGTTTTGCCCACATAAACTAGTGAGCATGGGCATGTCAATATATAAATGACATAGTCAGACGTACATGTCAAGCGATGTTGTATAGATATCCGTTTTCCATCATGTGGGTGTGGGAAAGAATTGCCTGTTAGCATACCCCTACATGTCGTACAATTTGGGCATTTGTAGCACCCAAGCTTCTTTGGGGGTAGCCATCCTTCCACCTCCTTCACCACTGATTGGTCCGGACGCATCAACATATTACGTAGGTTTGGTCCACGTCTGTAGGCTATTAGTGGTTGTTTCGGGAGTACATCTTTGAGGGTATTGTCAGTTGCCACAATCCCCCAATTCTTTTTCATAGCAGTTCTCGTGGCAAAGCTACCTGTGTCATAAGTCGTCAAGAACACAAACGGTTTTTCCATCTTGCTTGTGGATTTTTTACCGCCCTTAAAGCGGATTTCAGCTTTGCGTAAACATTTTTCAACCACATTGGGGTGATATCCCCTCTCGAGGAACCGATGTTGCATCTCCAACAATTGGTCATTAATGATCTGAGTGTCCGAGTTGTTGCGCATGACCCTAATGAATTGGGAAATAGGTAAGCTCTCTTTGAGTGGTTTTGGGTGGTAGCTGCCATAGTGTAGTAGTGTGTTCCGATCAGTGATCTTCCTGTATAACTTAAATCCATAACCCCTGTCAGTGGTGAATACAGTCACGTCCAGAAAATTAATACTATTAAGATCACATTCCATAGTAAAACGAATCGGTGTGTCTAATTGATTGAGGTGCGTCACCATACTCTCCAAGGCAGCTTTATCACCAGACCATAGCAAAAACACGTCATCTATGAACCGTGTCACAACTGAGGGCCTGAGCTGACGGGAGGCAGCCTCAGTTGTAGGGGCTGAGATGTACCGGAACCTGGGAGGTTGTATCAGACCCCTGGACATGTAAGTAACATGAATAATAACTGCCCGAAGGCGTGACCACGACAACTTGGATAAAAGTCAATGATGTTTATTATGACAACTCCGCAACACAGCAGCAGTAAAAGAAAACGTAAAAGTCAGCAAAGAATAAATACAGTTCCTGGGTACTACAGGATGGCAGGAGCCACAGGGCACTGGTAGTGTGAGATAGTTCTTATGATCTTCTAGATGGAAAGTCCTTACCAGGCCCGACTGTAGCAATGGAGATAACCCAGGATTGTGCCAGCTGGTGTTCCAGGAAAAGCTGGGTTGCTGAAGATAAAACAGCTGCTGTGGATACTGGCTGGAACCAGACTGTTGTTAGCACGGAGTGGATACTGGCTGGAACCAGTTAAATAATAAATGAACTTGGGAGCGATGAAATATGAACTGAAATGTAGAACTTGAGAGCGGAGAAATAATAATACCGGTGGAGAGTGGTAAAGTGTAGAAAGGACACCGGCCCTTTAAGGGAAGCTGTACTCTGCTGGAAGCTGAGCTGGAAGCAGGTAATGTTGTAGCTGGAAACAGATGAATCCACAATGGATTGGAGAGTCAGGCTACACCGCAGGTGGAATGCTGGTGCGGGTCTCTATGGTGGAAGTCTTGAGACAGGAGCTGGAACCTGGAAGACAATCACAGGAGAGAGACAAACAGGAACTAGGTTTGACAACCAAAGCACTGACGCCTTCCTTGCTCAGGCACAGTGTATTTATACCTGCAGCAAGGAAGGGATTGGCTAGGCAATTATGCAGATTATCAATACTGAGAACAGATTGGTGGAAATGATCAGCTGACAGAATCCAAGATGGCTGCGCCCATGCAGACACTTGGAGGGAAGTTTGGTTTGTAATCCATGTGGTAATGAAAACAGTAATGGCGGCGCCGGCCACTGGAGACAGGAGGCGCCAGGCTGACAGATGCACATCCAACCACGCGGACACAGCGGAGGCCGCGGCTGACGTAATCGCCACTCAGACACTCTGCATGCAGAAGTTCAGGGACGGCGGCGGAGGCCGCGGGAGACGCCATGCCAGGTGTAATATGGCGTTTACTGTGACAGCGTCCCAGAGTGACAGGAGAGGATACAGGAATGTACACATCAGGATAACAGATGGAATCCGGTCCTGGAGCGCTGAGCCAGCCTTAGGAGGCATCTGATGGGTAAGAAATGGCGTCCAGATACCCGGATCGTGACAGCACCCCCCCCCTTTAGGAGTGGCCCCAGGACACTTCTTTGGCTTTTGAGGAAACTTGGAATGGAATCTCCGGACCAAGGCAGGAGCATGGACATCAGAAGCATTGGTCCATGAACGTTCCTCAGGACCATAACCTTTCCAGTCAATAAGATATTGTAGTTGACCGTAACGGTGACGTGAGTCCAGGATCTTGGCCACTTCATACTCAACGCCTCGTTGAGTTTGGACTTTCGGAGTTGGAGGAAGTGAGGAATGAAACCGATTCAAGATCAGCGGTTTCAACAGGGAAACATGGAATGTCCTGGGTATTTTTAAGAAGGGAGGCAACTGGAGTCTGTAAGCAACAGGATTGATGACTTGTTCAATCTTGAAAGGACCGATATAGCGAGGTGCAAACTTCATACTGGGAACTCTTAACCTCAAATTCTTCGTGGATAACCATACCCGATCACCCACCTTGAGAGCAGGAACTGCTCGACGCTTCTTATCCGCAAACTTCTTGTACCTGAACGATGCCTTGAGCAGAGCTGATCGTACGCTCTTCCAGATATTGGCAAACTGATGCAAGGTGATATCCACTGCGGGAACAGAAGTTGCTGGAAGCGGTTGGAACTCAGGGACTTTAGGGTGGAATCCAAAGTTAGTGAAGAATGGTGTTGAAGCAGATGAAGAATGATACTGGTTGTTATGACAGAACTCGGCCCAGGGAAGTAATTGAACCCAGTCATCTTGAGAGGAGGACACATAGATGCGGAGGAAGGCCTCCAAGTCCTGATTCACCCTCTCGGTTTGACCATTGGTCTGAGGATGGTAAGCCGTGGAAAACTTTAGCTTGACTTGGAGGACTTGACATAAACTTCGCCAGAATTTGGCTGTGAATTGAACTCCTCGATCTGAGATAATTTCTTCAGGAAGACCGTGGAGTCGGAAGATCTCTTGTATGAATACTTGAGCCAACTTGGAAGCTGACGGAAGACCGGAGAGAGGAATGAAGTGTGCCATCTTGGTGAACCGGTCAACTACCACCCAGATGGTATTGAACTTGTTGCACATGGGTAAATCTGTAATAAAATCCATCGACAAATGGGTCCAAGGTCGACGGGGAACAGATAGTGGAACCAGTTGCCCCGCAGGCGACTGGCGGGATACCTTATGTTGAGCACACTTTGGGCAAGATGCAATAAACTCCAAGACGTCCTTTTTCAGAGTTGGCCACCAATAGGACCTAGAGATAAACTCCAGGGTTTTTTGGATACCTGTATGTCCGGCAAAACGGGAAGCATGGGCCCAATGCATGAGCTTCTTCCTTAGCATCGGTTTCACAAAACTTTTCCCTGATGGGGGCGTAGAGTCCATCCCTACCGTGGAGAATGCCAACGGATTTATAATAGGATGCTTGTCTGAAGACTCTGACTCATTTTCTTGCTCCCATGAGCGGGAAAGGGCATCGGCCTTGCGATTCTGAGAGCCCGGACAGAACTGGAGTTTAAAGTCGAACCTGGAAAAGAAAAGTGCCCATCTGGCCTGACGAGGGTTGAGACATTGTGCGCCTTTCAGATATAAAAGGTTCTTGTGGTCTGTAAGTATGGTGATTGAATGAGAAGCTCCCTCCAACAGATACCTCCACTCTTCTAGAGCGAGCTTGATGGCTAGCAACTCCTGGTCGCCAATGGCATAGTTGCGCTCAGCTGGGGAGAACTTCCGGGAGAAGAAACTGCAAGGGTGTAAATGGCCATCTTTAGCCCTCTGAGATAACACCGCTCCTACTCCAACGGAGGAGGCATCCACCTCTAAGATGAAAGGAGAGTCGATGTCAGGCTGTTTCAGAACAGGCGCAGAGATGAACCTTTGTTTTAAAAGATGAAATGCTTGCATGGCTTCTTCAGACCACTTGGACGGGTTAGCACCCTTCTTAGTGAAAGCAGTAATAGGCGCCACAATGGTGGAAAAGTCTCGTATAAACTTTCGGTAATAGTTGGCGAACCCTAAGAACCTCTGGACCCCTTTGAGGGTTAAGGGTACCGGCCAATTTTGGATTGCTTGTAGTTTCTCAGGATCCATCTCTAGTCCGGAACCGGACACAATGTACCCTAGAAACGGAATGGACTTGACTTCAAAGACGCATTTTTCTAATTTGCAATAGAGATGATTGACACGGAGACGGGACAGAACCTCTTTAACCCAAAAACGATGTTCCTCTAAATCGTTGGCAAAAATGAGGATATCGTCTAGATAGACCACGACATGACGGTATAGAATGTCTCTGAAGATCTCATTGACAAAATGCTGGAAGACAGCTGGAGCATTGCTCAATCCGAAGGGCATGACGAGGTACTCATAATGTCCGTCACGGGTGTTAAAGGCGGTCTTCCACTCGTCACCCTCACGGATCCGGATGAGATTGTATGCACCTCGCAAGTCCAGCTTTGTAAAGATGGTAGCTCCGCTAACTCTGTCAAAGAGCTCAGTAATCAGGGGTAAAGGATAACGGTTCTTGATGGTAATGTCGTTCAAACCTCTGTAGTCGATGCACGGCCGCAGACCACCATCTTTCTTTTTTACAAAAAAGAAGCCTGCGCCGGCTGGAGAAGAAGAAGGTCGAATGAACCCCTTTGCTAGGTTCTCTTTAATATATTCCTCCATAGAATGCGTCTCAGGCAGAGACAACGGATAAGTTCGGCCTCGAGGTGGAACCTTCCCTGGAACGAGATCAATCGGACAGTCCCATTCTCTATGAGGAGGAAGGATATCAGCAGAAGCTTTACTGAACACATCCGTGAAATCTTGATATGGAGGAGGTGGAACATCAGACGACCTGGGGGAGGAAGAACAGACAGGCAATACTTTAAACAAACATGTCTCAGCACAGGAGGAACCCCATGCCAGGATTTGCGTAGTCGTCCAATCAATTGTAGGATTGTGAAGACGGAGCCATGGAAGGCCCAGGACCACAGGATGTGTGGCTCTTGGAATCACTAAAAAAGAAATAAGTTCGGAATGAAGAACTCCCACTCTCAGACGAACTGGTAGAGTCCTTAAAGAAATAACTGCATCAAAAATTTTGCTGCCATCCACGGCAGTTAAAGAAATGGACGAAGGAAGTCTCTCGGTGGGTAGGGACCACCGTTTAACATAGGCTTCGGTAATAAAGTTCCCAGCTGCTCCGGAATCAAGGAGGGCAATGACGTTCCGATAACGTTGAGCAACTTGAAGCGAGACTGGGAGATTACAATCTTGAGGAGATGGAGAGGAGATCATTACTCCTAGCCGGCCCTCTCCTTGGCGAGCTAGGATTTGGAGTTTCCCGGACGTTTGGGACAGGCATTAATGGTGTGAGACGGAGCTGCACAATAGAGACAGAGAAACTCGGAGAGACGTCTTCGGCGCTCAGCAGGAGTTAAACGGGAACGGCCAAGTTGCATGGGCTCATCTTTAGATGGTGACAGTTGACGAGGAGGAGGAGCAGAAGATTTTGGAGCAGATGATCTTCCACGCTCAGTTGCTCTCTCTCTGAAACGTAAATCAACTTTCGTGCAGAGTGAGATTAGCTCATCTAACTTAGAAGGTAAGTCTCTGGTAGCTAACTCATCTTTAATACGCTCAGATAAGCCATGCCAGAATGCAGCATACAGGGCCTCGTCGTTCCATGCCAGTTCGGATGCCAGGATCTGGAACTTTATCAGATATTGTCCTACAGTACGTGACCCCTGGCGTAAACGGAGAATCTCGGATGAAGCTGAGGTTACCCGGCCTGGCTCGTCGAAGATGCGCCTGAATGTTGACACGAAGGCAGTGTAGGAAGATAACAGGGTGTCGGACCTCTCCCATAACGGTGATGCCCAATCAAGGGCTGAGCCACTGAGAAGAGAAATAATGTAGGCAATTTTTGTACGGTCACTGGGAAAATTGCCAGGTTGTAGCTCAAACTGAATCTCACACTGGTTGAGAAATCCCCTGCAGAATCTTGGAGATCCGTCAAATTTTGCTGGCGTTGGAAGATGAAGACGTGGAGCAGAAATGGGTAAGGTGGGTGGGGTTATAGCTGGAGTCACTGTGGTTGACGCACCAGACGCGCCTGATCCACGGAGAGTTGTCTGAATCCCATCCAGCCGAGTAGAGAGATCCTGGAGACAGCGGATGATGTGGCCCTGTGCAGCCTCCTGATGTTCTAGTCGGGCTGCCAGTTCTTGCATCGGCCTGGCCGCTTGATCCTGGTCTCCGGCTGGATTCATTAGGTCAGTGCTTACTGTCACAACTGAGGGCCTGAGCTGACGGGAGGCAGCCTCAGTTGTAGGGGCTGAGATGTACCGGAACCTGGGAGGTTGTATCAGACCCCTGGACATGTAAGTAACATGAATAATAACTGCCCGAAGGCGTGACCACGACAACTTGGATAAAAGTCAATGATGTTTATTATGACAACTCCGCAACACAGCAGCAGTAAAAGAAAACGTAAAAGTCAGCAAAGAATAAATACAGTTCCTGGGTACTACAGGATGGCAGGAGCCACAGGGCACTGGTAGTGTGAGATAGTTCTTATGATCTTCTAGATGGAAAGTCCTTACCAGGCCCGACTGTAGCAATGGAGATAACCCAGGATTGTGCCAGCTGGTGTTCCAGGAAAAGCTGGGTTGCTGAAGATAAAACAGCTGCTGTGGATACTGGCTGGAACCAGACTGTTGTTAGCACGGAGTGGATACTGGCTGGAACCAGTTAAATAATAAATGAACTTGGGAGCGATGAAATATGAACTGAAATGTAGAACTTGAGAGCGGAGAAATAATAATACCGGTGGAGAGTGGTAAAGTGTAGAAAGGACACCGGCCCTTTAAGGGAAGCTGTACTCTGCTGGAAGCTGAGCTGGAAGCAGGTAATGTTGTAGCTGGAAACAGATGAATCCACAATGGATTGGAGAGTCAGGCTACACCGCAGGTGGAATGCTGGTGCGGGTCTCTATGGTGGAAGTCTTGAGACAGGAGCTGGAACCTGGAAGACAATCACAGGAGAGAGACAAACAGGAACTAGGTTTGACAACCAAAGCACTGACGCCTTCCTTGCTCAGGCACAGTGTATTTATACCTGCAGCAAGGAAGGGATTGGCTAGGCAATTATGCAGATTATCAATACTGAGAACAGATTGGTGTGAATGATCAGCTGACAGAATCCAAGATGGCTGCGCCCATGCAGACACTTGGAGGGAAGTTTGGTTTGTAATCCATGTGGTAATGAAAACAGTAATGGCGGCGCCGGCCACCGGAGACAGGAGGCGCCAGGCTGACAGATGCACATCCAACCACGCGGACACAGCGGAGGCCGCGGCTGACGTAATCGCCACTCAGACACTCTGCATGCAGAAGTTCAGGGACGGCGGCGGAGGCCGCGGGAGACGCCATGCCAGGTGTAATATGGCGTTTACTGTGACAGCGTCCCAGAGTGACAGGAGAGGATACAGGAATGTACACATCAGGATAACAGATGGAATCCGGTCCTGGAGCGCTGAGCCAGCCTTAGGAGGCATCTGATGGGTAAGAAATGGCGTCCAGATACCCGGATCGTGACAAACCGTTTATAGTAACCGATACTACCACCAAACATCTGGAATATATACTGTTGTTCATACTCTTCCATGTATAAATTGGCATACGCCGGAGCTATGTTACTTCCCATTGCGGTCCCAGATGTTTGGAGGTAGTATCGGTCACCAAATTTAAAGTAATTACATGTAAGAGTCATCTCTAGCAGTTCCAGCAGGAACTCAATCGGTGGATGACAATGGTGACTGCTTAGCAATGCTCTTCGGACTGCGGCCATACCTGCCTGATGAGGTATGACCGTATACAGTGAGGATACATCCATAGTGACTAGCAAAAAGCCTTCAGTGTCGACCACAATAGATTTTAACTCATTTATGAAGTCACCAGTGTCTTTGATGTAACTCTTTATTTTTTTCACACATGGTTGGAGGTAGGTGTCAAGATATCGTGCAACTGGTTGGAATAATGACCCCCGGGCAGAAATAATGGGTCTGCCCGGTGGAGTTTCCATATTCTTGTGCACTTTCGGCAGTGTATATATAATAGGGCATATAGGGAAATCTGTGTGTAAAAAGGATGACACAGTTTCAGTAATAATGCCCATATTTAATGCACCCTCTATCACCATATCCAACCTCCTTTTAAATATTGCAGTAGGATCACTATCCAGTATCCTATATGTGTGATCGTCACTGAGTTGGCGTATGATTTCATCATTGTACACCGTTGTATCTTGGAGCACCACTGCCCCACCCTTGTCTGCTGGGCGTATAGTAATGGTAAAATTTTCTTTTAGTTGTTTTAAAGCCATATTTTCTGCCTTGCTGAGATTAGGCCTACCCTGGGTGGAATTTTTCATACATTCAGTAACCGTTTGATCCATCATGCGAGAAAAGGTTTTTATATTGATATTATTAGATGATGGATCATAAGTACTTTTCTTTCTGAACTGGGAATCGGCTATCTCACGTTTATTGGAGGCAAATTTCTCTTTAAGTCTAAGATTGCGAGCTAAACAATAATTATCAATCCTCCACCTCATAGGATCAAAATGTACAGTGGGGATAAAAGACAAACCACGTGAGAGAACCTTTTCCTGGTCCGAACTGAGGGTAACTGAAGACAAATTAATTACTTCGCCCGTGGATTTTTGGGAGGTTTCTTTGTTGTATTTTTTGTAGGACCCCCTCCTTGGGTGGGGCCTTTTGTGTCTATTTGTATAGGGTCTAATTGTGACCGTGTAGCCACCCGAGAAAAAGGTTGACGTTGATAATTTCTAGAGTTGGAGTTTTCTCTCTCAGAACTGGAGGCAGTAGAATATTGATCAAATTGGTATTGACCCCTCCTGGATCTAAAATCTCTTGTTTTACGAGAAGGAAAATCATTCCCTACTAACCAGCCATACACCCTATGGTCCCTGTAGTCTTTTTCTACTTTCTCCAGTTTACTCCGCTTAAAATTGATCAAATCGGTTTTATATTTGTCAATCTGCGTGTTTAACTTAGAAAGCCAATCCTCAGATTTATCAATAAGGAGTACACCCTCCAATTGTTCTTTATTAGTACTCAAGTCATTTCTAACCTTTTTGAGTTCAACTCCAACCTCCTCAATCACTAATAATAGTAAATCCAGTGAGCACTTGTTCAGAACTCCACACCATCGGCTACAAAAAACAGGATTATTGCGGCCGATGGTGGGGATATTCCGAACACGGAACCCACGTGGAATTTGTTTCTTACGAAAATAGTCAGACAAAAACTGACCATGTAGTAATAGATCAGTTTCACGCTTATTAAGATTCAATAGTTTATAATAAACGTCAATTGCCTTTTCTCCCGGTATGGTATTAAAATCAGCAAAATTAAAGAGAAGGCGTTCTGCATCATCATCAGTATAAGACACCTGACCATATTCCGCATTAGACAATAATTCTGGATTAACAAGGTTTTCCATCAATAAACCCTGCCCAGGTAACTAGACGTGAGTGTATCAACCAGAGACTTATGGGAAAAAACTAATACAAAAACATAATAGTTATATAAATAGAAAAAAGAGAAAAAAAGAAAAAAGGAAAAAAAATGTAGAAATTATAAATAAGCACTATCAGTCCTGGCAGGTATCTTGATGTCCACCAATCATGGAACAATTAGTAAGTATCCAAAATCAAATAAGGGCAATAGCAGCATCCATTGGAAAAAATATGTAAATCCAGCTTAAATCGGGGTGCACAACAAAAGAGATCCAGATGACCTCCACTAGGGAATGAGCATGAGGAAATAAGTATATATAAATCACAGGATGTTGGCACTCTCCATATACCAGACACTTGCTGGGGTGTCACTCAAAGTTCATGAGACAAGAGTAAAGATCCCTTCTCCATGAATGCATAAAATCTTGAAAGGAGTGCACTCACCAGACGAATCACGTAATCAATCAGGATTTAATGTAGCATAGACATAATAATCACACCGACGTTTCGGTCCTTACTAGACCATTTTCAAGGTTCAAATGATACATACATAGTTCACCCTTTTATAGCCACAATAATAATCACAGTGTGATATATAAAACCCGGAATATCCGTGCACAACAACATATATTAAAAGATAGACTGGTGTGTAATACACAGTGTATGGACAGAACCCCCACCTTTTTGCACCACTAAATCCATTGCACATAATACTTAATTTTAACAAACTTACCCAGCCGCGCTGCAATCCACCGCCGCTGGTGACACGCACGCTAGCGGAAGCGGAAGTAACAGCCCGGCTGTAGTGGAACGCAAACACGTGTAAAATCACGTGATTTGCTGATCAGAGCATCACGGAAACATATGATCTACAGGGCAACCAAATAATACGCAAGGACGCATCAGATGACTCACGGTCTCTTAGTAACCACACTAACAATATTGTACCATATCCATATATAAAGGAAAAGATTAGTAAAACAGCATTCATTTAAGTCATCAATACTCCCTGATAATGATTGGTGTGGAGTAATCAGACTATCATTAGGTCAAGTGATTAGACATCATAGAATATCCTGCGTATTTGAACATTGCAATGTTTTGACAAATATAATACATATGGATCGTATAACAGGACTAGTCTCACTGATCAGAACACACTACCAAAAATGAAAACAAAGAAAGAAAAAATAAAAAATAAAAAATAAAAAAGGAAAAAATTTAAAAAATGCCCTTTAGTGGAACCACCACGAAATAACTATTACATGGTTTACAAGAAGATACTTAGGTGTACTGTGTCATTCAGACCCTTAGGATGAACAGTCTCCAGTCTATGGATCCAATAAGCTTCCTGGCGTAATAGAATCTTCGCTCGATCGCCGCCCCTGGGTAATGGTGGTACTCTGTCAATCACCATATAGCGTAAAGCTGTTAATTGGTGCTTGTGTTGCACAAAGTGTCGGGCTACTGGTTTATCAGACCCGCCCGTTTTTAGTGCTTGTCTGATATTCGAGCGGTGATTAGAGATCCGTTCTCGGAAGGACCTGATAGTTTTGCCCACATAAACTAGTGAGCATGGGCATGTCAATATATAAATGACATAGTCAGACGTACATGTCAAGCGATGTTGTATAGATATCCGTTTTCCATCATGTGGGTGTGGGAAAGAATTGCCTGTTAGCATACCCCTACATGTCGTACAATTTGGGCATTTGTAGCACCCAAGCTTCTTTGGGGGTAGCCATCCTTCCACCTCCTTCACCACTGATTGGTCCGGACGCATCAACATATTACGTAGGTTTGGTCCACGTCTGTAGGCTATTAGTGGTTGTTTCGGGAGTACATCTTTGAGGGTATTGTCAGTTGCCACAATCCCCCAATTCTTTTTCATAGCAGTTCTCGTGGCAAAGCTACCTGTGTCATAAGTCGTCAAGAACACAAACGGTTTTTCCATCTTGCTTGTGGATTTTTTACCGCCCTTAAAGCGGATTTCAGCTTTGCGTAAACATTTTTCAACCACATTGGGGTGATATCCCCTCTCGAGGAACCGATGTTGCATCTCCAACAATTGGTCATTAAGGATCTGAGTGTCCGAGTTGTTGCGCATGACCCTAATGAATTGGGAAATAGGTAAGCTCTCTTTGAGTGGTTTTGGGTGGTAGCTGCCATAGTGTAGTAGTGTGTTCCGATCAGTGATCTTCCTGTATAACTTAAATCCATAACCCCTGTCAGTGGTGAATACAGTCACGTCCAGAAAATTAATACTATTAAGATCACATTCCATAGTAAAACGAATCGGTGTGTCTAATTGATTGAGGTGCGTCACCATACTCTCCAAGGCAGCTTTATCACCAGACCATAGCAAAAACACGTCATCTATGAACCGTTTATAGTAACCGATACTACCACCAAACATCTGGAATATATACTGTTGTTCATACTCTTCCATGTATAAATTGGCATACGCCGGAGCTATGTTACTTCCCATCGCGGTCCCAGATGTTTGGAGGTAGTATCGGTCACCAAATTTAAAGTAATTACATGTAAGAGTCATCTCTAGCAGTTCCAGCAGGAACTCAATCGGTGGATGACAATGGTGACTGCTTAGCAATGCTCTTCGGACTGCGGCCATACCTGCCTGATGAGGTATGACCGTATACAGTGAGGATACATCCATAGTGACTAGCAAAAAGCCTTCAGTGTCGACCACAATAGATTTTAACTCATTTATGAAGTCACCAGTGTCTTTGATGTAACTCTTTATTTTTTTCACACATGGTTGGAGGTAGGTGTCAAGATATCGTGCAACTGGTTGGCCTTAGCTTCGGCTAGGCGTGTGTCAGAATTGGCGGCTTTGTCTTGTAAAAGCCCATATCTGATCTTCCATATGGACAGGGCAGAATTGAGGTCACGTCCCCAATTTCTCCCAAAGGTGGTGTCAGCGTTTCATTTGAACCAACCTATTGTGGTGCCTGCGGCTACTCGGGACTTGGAGGATTCCAAGTTGCTGGACGTCGTCCGGGCTTTGAAAATTTATGTTTCCAGGACGGCTGGAGTCAGAAAAACTGACTCGCTATTTATCCTGCATGCACCCAACAAGCTGGGTGCTCCTGCTTCAAAGCAAACTATTGCTCGCTGGATCTGTAGCACGATTCAGCAGGCTCATTCTGCGGCTGGATTGCCGCATTCAAAATCGGTGAAGGCCTATTCCACAAGGAAGGTGGGCTCTTCTTGGGCGGCTGCCCGAGGGGTCTCGGCATTACAGCTTTGCCGAGCTGCTACTTGGTCGGGTTCAAACACATTTGCAAAATTCTACAAGTTTGATACCCTGGCTGAGGAGGACCTTGAGTTTGCCCATTCGGTGCTGCAGAGTCATCCGCACTCTCCCGCCCGTTTGGGAGCTTTGGTATAATCCCCATGGTCCTTACGGAGTTCCCAGCATCCACTAGGACGTCAGAGAAAATAAGAATTTACTCACCGGTAATTCTATTTCTCGTAGTCCGTAGTGGATGCTGGGCGCCCGTCCCAATGCGGACTCTCTGCAATACATGTATATAGTTATTGCTTCACTAAAGGGTTATTGTTATGAGCCATCCGTAAACGGAGGCTCAGTTGTTGTTCATACTGTTAACTGGGTATGGTTATCACAAGTTGTACAGTGTGATTGGTGTGGCTGGTATGAGTCTTACCCTGGATTCCAAATCCTTTCCTTGTTGTGTCAGCTCTTCCGGGCACAGTTTCCCTAACTGAGGTCTGGAGGAGGGGCATAGAGGGAGGAGCCAGTGCACACCAGATAGTACCTAATCTTTCTTTTAGAGTGCCCAGTCTCCTGCGGAGCTCGTCTATTACCCATGGTCCTTACGGAGTTCCCAGCATCCACTACGGACTACGAGAAATAGAATTACCGGTGAGTAAATTCTTATTATATATATATATATATATATATATACACACATACGTGTGCATATATATATATATATATATATATACACACACACACACACACACACACGTGTGCATATATATATATATATATACACACATACATACATACATACATACATACATACATACATACACACACACATATACACATGTACATTAGTGCCATGCACGCAGTTTGGAAGCGACGTAGGGGCTATTCAGAGTTGTTAGCAAACAAAAAAGTTAGTAATTGGGCAATCAGATTTATATTTGGGTGGATTATATTGTTTCAGTGCAGGGTAAATATTGGATGCTTTATTTTTACACTCCAACTTAGATGTCAGTTTGAACAGACCCCATCCATATCTAACTTTCTCTGCACATATTACTTCTGTCTCTGCAGTGCACATACTGTAGGGGGGTAATTCAGACCTGATCGCTCGCTAGTGCTTTTTCCAACCACTCCCTGAAAACGGTCAGTTGCCACCCACAAACGCCTTCTTCCTGTCAATTTCCTTGAGATCGGCTGTGCGAATGGATTATTCGTAAAAAACCCATCGCACAGCAACAATCCGCTTTGTACCAGTGCGGCGCACCTGCGCATTGCGGTGCATATGCATGCACCGTTCTGACCTGATCGCAGAGCTGCAAAAAACGCTAGCGAGCGATCAGGTCTGAATTATCCCCATCGTTTTGCCCAATTGCTTACTTTTTTGGATTGCTAACTACTCTGAAAACCCTCCATAGTCCCAATGTATTTCCTACTCTGCATTAGGTGCATTATGTTGTTTTTGTAAATAGATAATACATAAAGCTGTGTTTAGACTTCTCTCTCCACTTTGGCCCTCATTCCGAGTTGATCGCTAGCTACTTTTAGCAGCCATGCAAAACCATAGTCGCCGCCCACAGGGGAGTGTATTTTCGCTTTGCAAAAGTGCGAACGCCTGTGCAGCCGAGCGGTACAAAAACATTTTGTGCAAAACAAGACCAGCCCTGTAGTTACTTATTCTGTCTGATGATTGCTGCGACAAAGGTCCCGGAATTGACGTCAGATACTCGCACTGCAAACGCCTGGACACGCCTGCGTTTTTCCAAACACTCCCAGAAAATGGTCAGTTGACACCCATAAACTCCCACTTCCTGTCAATCTCCTTGCGATCGGCTGTGCGAATGGAATCGTCGCTAGAACCTGTGCAAAACAACGATGCTCTTTGCACCCGTACGCCGCGTGTGCGCATTGCGGCCATACGCATGGGTAGTTTTGCCGTTTTTTAACTGATTGCTAAGCAGCGAACAACGGCAGCTAGCGATCAACTCGGAATGAGGGCCATTATCTCTTATTACATATGCCCCTTAATGTTTAAGTGTGTTCTGCAGGTGTTGCTAGACAAAAAGGAGCCGTGCTTGGCTGGCATCTTCTTTTAATGAATTCATAATGAAATGATGTCACCTTGAATGTGAGACATGACCTTGTACATACATCGGGATGCCTGCATGTGACTTGTGAGACACAAGATGTAGAATTGTCCTGCACATGGCTTTCCGGCACCAAGAAGCTTGTTAGTAATGTCATTGTGAGTGACGTGCCATAAGTAAAGCTTATAGATCTCCTATCCATGTAACATGAAATAAAAAATGCTTCTACAGTATGAAGCCTGCAGTGACAAGGAAGACAGGAGGCATTGTACAGAAGCACAGCACACACTGATGACATGCGTTGATATATAGATGTGCTCCGGTCATACATATCTAACCATTTCATACCCAGCAACATCCCAATAGATCTCACCGAAACCATGTGCAGATGTATCCAAACCACTTCCAGAACCCTCCTCGTTTCACTGTCCGTGCCCAATTACAGACCATCTAAAGCAGCACTGTGTTTATAATATAAGGGCCTATTGACTTTATGTAGGTTATCTGCCTTAACGGAGTTTAAGATTTCCCACCATTTGATATTGTGTTATCAAATATATTCCACTGTCAGTCATAACTTATGTCCACACATACAGTGGCGGGACTAGCGAGCGGTGGGCCCAGGTGCAACAAAATACTTTGGGCCCCCCCATCCCATCCAAGTCCACCCCCTCACCTCTGGAGAGCATCTGGTGAGGGGGACCTGCTCAGGGCCAGAGAAATGGATACCTAGCAACAGTGCCGTCACTGTGTGCAAGAAACGGCATCGGAGTCCCCCCACCTCAATGCAAAATAGGGGCAGTGCGCGCCGCAGGCGCGTAAAAAAATATAGGGGCATTGCTTTGTGGGGAAGGGGTGTGGCCACAAAATTGTACCACAGCGTCCCCTTTTTACACATTACGGCAGACAGCGTCCCATTTTTTACACATTACGGCAGACAGCGTCCCGTTTTTACACATAACGGCAGACAGCGTCCCCTTTTTACACATTACGGGAGACAGCGTCCCATTTTTTACACAATTACGGCAGACAGCATCCCATTTTGTACACATTACGGCAGACAGCGTCCTCTTTTTACACAGTACGGCAGACAGCGTCCCCTTTTTACACAGTATGGCAGACAGCGCCCCCCTTTTTACACATTACGGCAGACAGCGTCCTCTTTTTACACATTACGGCAGACAGCGTCCCCTTTTTACACATTACGGCAGACAGCGTCCCCCTTTTTACACATAACGGCAGACAGCGACCCCCTTTTTACACATAACGGCAGACAGCGACCCCCTTTTTACACATAACGGCAGACAGTGACCCCCTTTTTACACATAACGGCAGACAGCGACCCCTTTTTACACAACGGCAGACAGCGACCCCCTTTTTACACATAACGGCAGACAGTGACCCCCTTTTTACACATTATGGCAGACCGCGTCCTCTTTTTACACATTACGGGAGACAGCGTCCCATTTTTTACACATTACGGCAGACAGCGTCCCCTTTTTACACAGTATAGCTGACAGCGTCCCCTTTTTACACAGTACGGCAGACAGCGACCCCCTCTTTACACATTACGGCAGACAGCGTCCCCTTTTTACACATTACGGCAGACAGCATCCCCCTTTCTACACATTACGGCAGACAGCGACCCCCTTTTTACACATAACGGCAGACAGCGACCCCCTTTTTACACATAACGGCAGACAGCGACCCCTTTTTACACATAACGGCAGACAGAGACCCCCTTTTTACACATAACGGCAGACAGTGACCCCTTTTTACACATAACGGCAGACAGTGACCCCCTTTTTACACATTATGGTAGACAGCGTCCTCTTTTTACACAGTACGGCAGACAGCGTCCTCTTTTTACACATTACGGCAGACAGCGTCCTCTTTTTACACAGTATGGCAGACAGCGTCCCCTTTTTACACAGTACGGCAGACAGTGACCCCCTCTTTACACGTAACGACAGACAGCGACCCCCTTTTTACACATAACGGCAGACAGCGACCCCCTTTTTACACATAACGGCAGACAGCGACCCCCTTTTTACACATAACGGCAGACAGTGACCCCTTTTTACACATAACGGCAGACAGCGACCCCTTTTTACACAACGGCAGACAGTGACCCCCTTTTTACACATTATGGCAGACAGCGTCCTCTTTTTACACATTACGGGAGACAGCGTCCCATTTTTTACACATTACGGCAGACAGCGTCCCCTTTTTACACAGTATAGCTGACAGCGTCCCCTTTTTACACAGTACGGCAGACAGCGACCCCCTCTTTACACATTACGGCAGACAGCGTCCCCTTTTTACACATTACGGCAGACAGCATCCCCCTTTCTACACATTACGGCAGACAGCGACCCCCTTTTTACACATAACGGCAGACAGCGACCCCCTTTTTACACATAACGGCAGACAGCGACCCCTTTTTACACATAACGGCAGACAGCGACCCCCTTTTTACACATAACGGCAGACAGTGACCCCTTTTTACACATAACGGCAGACAGTGACCCCCTTTTTACACATTATGGTAGACAGCGTCCTCTTTTTACACAGTACGGCAGACAGCGTCCTCTTTTTACACATTACGGCAGACAGCGTCCTCTTTTTACACAGTATGGCAGACAGCGTCCCCTTTTTACACAGTACGGCAGACAGTGACCCCCTCTTTACACGTAACGACAGACAGCGACCCCCTTTTTACACGTAACGACAGACAGCGACCCCCTTTTTACACATAACGGCAGACAGTGACCCCCTTTTTACACATAACGGCAGACAGTGATCCCCTTTTTACACATTACGGCAGACAGTGACCCCCTTTTTACACATTACGGCAGACAAGTTCCCCTTTTTACACATTGAGGCAGGCAGACAGAAAAGAAAGAAAGAAAGAAAGAAAGAAAGAAAGAAAGAAAGAAAGAAAGAAAGAAAGAAAGAAAGAAAGAGAAAGAAAGAGAATGATACTTGCAGTCTCCGCTGGCTCAGGCTCCTCGTGCAGCTTCTGGCAGATGATGATCCTGGGCAGGAGCGGAGGTGGAGGAGGGAGCAGCAGCAGCGCTGTGTTATTGGTGGAGACGCTGCTGCTGTCCCTTTCCTTCCCCATTGGCTGTCCTACGCCGCTGTGAATGCTGGGATGCGCTTCCCAGCATTCACAGCGGCGGAGGACAGCCTATGGGGAAGAAAGGGACAGCAGAAGCAGCAGCGCCTCTACCAATTACAGTGCGCTGCTGCGGCTCCCTCCTCCACCTTCCTCCTCCTCCTTCACCCCCGTAGCCGCTGCTCCTCTCCTGTCCTTGGTGGCGGCTGTGTGCTGCGGGCGGCGGTTGCCCGCAGCACACAGCGGCATGTAATGAGTCAGTTTGACTCATTACATGCCGCGCTGCTTTGGGCCCCTAGACAGTGGCGGGCCCCAGTGCAACGCACTGGTTGCACTGGCGGTAGTTCTGCCACTGCACACGTACACAGCAGGGTTCACTTCTGTGACACTTGATAAGTAACATTTAGTGTAACATAGGTACATACCCTCCAACAATTTACACATAAAAATCGGTACAAATTCTAAAAGGGGCGTGACCACGGGTAAAGTGGCATGGTCACGCCCCTTTTCCTATACTTTCAATGGTAGTTTGGAGAGCCAAAAATCGGTACAGACCATAAAAAAAAGGTACTGTGCCTGCCAAAAAGGTACAGCTGGAGGGTGTGTAGGTAATATTTTGTAGTTTATATAGAGAGTGTGCATATACTGTACATACTGTCTTCTGCAATGGGAATATAATGCAAAAACGTTTACATGAAGCTGGAATTTTTCTTGTTTTTAATTTCAAAGCTTTACAACAAAAAGTTATTTTGCTAGGTTTATCAAAGCAAAAATCTTTAAAGTGTATTGAATTTAATATACAATAAATTAAATCTAATACTGCTTAACCCTCCTTTGCTAGGCGATAATTATCTGGGTTCGGTATGTATTACTGCCGCACGGGATGCCGAATGTCAGTATACTGACATCAGCATCCCGAGCAGTAGAATGCCGCTGTGGGCTCGGTGGCTATGCTCGCCACAGGTTCTGTTCTCTGGACACCGACAAGCGGTAACTTTGTGCAGTTTAAATGATTTAAGTGATGTTCTGTAGTTTATTTACTGATTGGAAAAATCATGTTTCTAAGTATGGTGATCATAGTTATACCAAATAAAATGCTTTGGAAGCTGTTATCTTGCTACTTTAGGTAAACAACATTAAAACATTTTAATGAATAAACTATAGGAAGTATTTTACAAATCTCTTGTTGCCAAAATTAAAATGACTGCTAGACACAGCCAGTCTGCTCAGGGCCGGGTCCTGGGAAAGTGGGGGTGTCCTCGCAACTGTATATTATGTAATTAAATTATTAATATTTACAACATATTATTACCCCCCCCCCCACACACACACACACACAATTGGCAGCCTTACACATAATGCCCAGAATAGTGAGCGTTACACATAATGCCCCAGTATAGTTCCAGATATACGTAATGCCCCCAGTATAATGCCAGTTACACGTAATGCCCCCGTAGTGCCACATGCATGTAATGCCCCCACTAAAGCCAGATACATGTAATGCCCCCAGTATGATGCCAGATACTCATTGCCCCCAGTAGCGCCAGATAAACATAATACCTCCAGTATAGTGCCAAACACACATAATACTTCCAGTATAGTGCTACAAACACGTAATCCCCCTGGTAGTGCCAGTTACACGTAATGCCCCCAGTATAGTGCCTGATACACATAATGCCCACAGTATAGTGCCAGGTACATGTAATGCCCCAGTATAGTCCCTGATACACATAATGCCACCAGTTTAATGCCAGATACACGTAATGCCCCAGTATAGTGCCAGTTACATGTAATGCTCCCAGTAGTACCAGATGCATGTGATGCCCCCAGTAGTGCCACATGCATGTAATGCCCCCAATAAGCCCTAAATTAGTTACCCCCCACTAGAAATCAGAATCGCCGGGATTTGATATCACACCCACACCCACACATATTACTATTACCTGTATACGGTATGTGGTTACAGGAATCCTCCATGACTCCTAATATCAGTTCCCTATGCAGCAGGAAGCACATTGTCTCATACACTACTGTACATTGTAAATATGTAACAGGATGAGAAAGCATATTGCTAGCTAAAAATAATGCAGCCAAGCTCCTGCTAATTGCAGAGCAAACGCATCCAACTGATTTCACAGCATGATGCCAGATTATACCTAATATTGTAATAGCAACATGTCACAGACATGACCTCCAGATGGTCTGTTCTCAGCGCCAGTTATTTCTGTCATATAATTACAATTTAATAGCAGTGACAGAAGTTGACAATTGTTAGAAGGCGGCATATTCACTAATGAAAATGTAACTAATAAATTGCAAGTTATTATTAGGACCCAAAGCATCCAAATAGCTTTATTAACACACTACATCTGGTTAAACAATACAGTAATAACTTATTGTTATAAAGTGCTGTATTCATGTCATGTATTTATATTATAAATTATCTTGTGCTACTGATGGTTTTTCATTCTGGTTGTATGTATGTTACTACTCCGTGCCATAACTAGAAATTTTTGTGCCCTGTGCCAGAAAAAGAATTGGTGCCGCCTCTCCCACCATAGTTAAAATGGGGACAGTGGGGCTTATTCAGAGATGAACGCAGACCGCTGCATACGCAGCCAGATCTGTGTCCATCTCTGCACTTGCTAGGGGCCACTCAGCACAGGGCGAGGCCGTCCCCCGATGCGTCCGCAATTAGATTGCGGAGGCATTGGATCTAAGGTTGACCTCTGGCTGCGCTGTCAGGCAGTCAGCAGGCATTTTTTTTCAGAGAGGCTGCGTATGACGTCCCGGCCTGCCCCCGCAGCGCCATAACTCAGCCCCCGCAACACCCGCACCTGTCAATCACATTGCGACCACATCCTTCAATTTTTCTCTGTATGGCTGTGGCTATGCCCCCATAATTTGGGCACACCTCCCTAGCACCCAGGCCCATCATTACTTTCTACGGCCCTTCCCGGATGTCTTAAGAATACTGGATCCTAGGTCTCGCGCAGTGGGTGGGTCCTATTGATGTAGAGTGCATCATCGTGACACTCTCTCACACTGTGCTAACATCATTTTGCATTTTTGAAGCTAATCACGTAATGTAGTTATGTCCCACACACTTGAACCTCTAATCTGGCACTTCCTGAAGCAGAGGTCCTAAAAGCATTATGCATATGATACACGTGTGCTGAGGCTAGCACAGTATGGGGGTAATGCACAGTTAAACAGTAGCCCATCTGCAGAGCAAAACTTCTGTGTTTTCACACTGGGGGTCATTCCGAGTAGTTCGCTCGGTAAATTTTTTCGCATTGCAGCGATTTTCCGCTTAGTGCGCATGCGCAATGTCCGCACTGCGACTGCGCCAAGTAAATTTACTATGCAGTTAGGAATTTTACTCACGGTTTTTTCTTCGTTCTGGTGATCGTAATGTGATTGACAGGAAGTGGGTGTTTCTGGGCGGAAACAGGCCGTTTTATGGGTGTGTGCGAAAAAACGCTACCGTTTCTGGGAAAAACGCGGGAGTGGCTGGAGAAACGGAGGAGTGTCTGGGCGAACGCTGGGTGTGTTTGTGACGTCAAACCAGGAACGACAAGCACTGAACTGATCGCAGATGCCGAGTAAGTCTGGAGCTACTCAGAAACTGCTAAGAGGTGTGTGGTCGCAATTTTGAGAATCTTTCGTTCACAATTTTAAGATGCTAAGATTCACTCCCAGTAGGCGGCGGCTTAGCGTGTGTAAAGCTGCTAAAAGCAGCTTGCGAGCGAACAACTCGGAATGAGGGCCACTGTGTATTCGTTGGAAAGAAGCATTCACAAGTGCAGAGCAATGCAAGCCCATCATACATACGAGTATTACAATTGCATCTAAATAGACTATAACAGGGCCTTCTCATGTAGGCTAATTTGAGTAAAGACTTCCTTGCCATGAACATACATGTAAATTCATCTATTTCCAAATGTGTGCCAGTGATAGGGCTGGTATAAGCGTGCACTTATAATGAGGACAGCCATCAAAACAAGAATATGATTTGTGGTGGCAATCTGTAAATGGGCAAAAATGCGTAATGTGGGTGCATCGACTTGCGTTCAACTTGCAATCCCTGTACGTATAAACTTGTATCTGGCATAAACTGTTTGTTGGAAAAAGTAAGCACATTCTGTGATATTCGTTTAAGAAAACATGTTCTTGGCTTACCTTCGTATGTGTAAGATACGACAGACATTCTGATGAAAATACACAAGAGGTAATACAGTACTTGCACTGACCATATAACTCACCCTAGGCTCCAGTGATGCATCCCTATCAAATTTATATATAAAATCCTACTTGTTTCTTTCTCTCAAGACTATTCAGGCTTTTGCACTAACACTTTCAGGTCATTTTATCTTCCAGGTAGATTGTCTGTGTTTCTCGTACTGTACATACCATAACAGATTTAACCTATACTGTAAGTTGTCTTGGCAGTGGCACCGTAGACAGTTTTTTTGTACACAGCGCATCCATTGTCATGTTTCTATCTGGCAACTGCACCACAATATCAGAATCAACAGGATCATGATTGGGCATGTTGGTAAATGCTGAGAGAAGATGACTGATGCCACCTTCTGACCTCAGTAGACAGTCTGTGGCAGGGGTGTGATGGCACAATTGCAATTAGTGTTGATGCTTTGCTAGGTCTTGTGACGGCCTACAACCTAAATGACTAATTATGTACCCCACATGTTCTTTTACTCAGCAGCACCTCCTTTATTTTACAACGGAAAATAGGTAGTTGATAAAGGACACTAAAATGGAAATAGTAAATAAAATGTACCTAAAATTTTTTTTAACACGGCTCATAACATATGCATAGTTTTGCCTGTATAGTACGTGGAACATGCCTAGTTTGCCTGTATAGTAGAGATGTAGCCATGCTCATCTAGCACAGATTTATATATATATATATATATATATATATATTGTGACAAGAACACTGGGATAGTGTTTGAGGGCAGGTATATTTGTCCCAGGTTCTTGTCTTACATGTTTTAGAAAATGTTAACTTCTAGGAAAAATGCTTTTTGTTTTGTCTGAACCTTTTCAGTTTGCTGTAAAAGCTGGGTAAAGGCTCTGAGAGAGAGATAAGGCGAGTTCTAGACATTGGGCCCAGTTCGGGTCTTTGGCCTCACAGAGGGCTAATCAGGGTTTCAGCTGTGTAAGAGTGTTATAGTGCTTCTAACCTGATTAGTATGGGCAGACTGCCTGGGAAGGCTGCAGGATCTGTGTGTGAGAGACACGCTTTCTGATGCAAGAAGCCATACAGTATGTACTGAAGAACTCTGTGTTTTGTTTAGTGACAGTTAGGAATATCTTATGTTTAGTTAGTGCCGGACAGGCAAGGTATTTTTATTTTGGGGTTTGTTTTATTTTCTGTTTCAATAAAACTGGCCGGGGTCAGTTGTACCAGAAACTGGACTTGTGTTGTTCCTCAGCTGCTGCGTGCGGCCATATTCCCCAGGAAAAGGCGCCTTGCACCCCTACAGTGTTACAACTTGGTGGAGAATGCGAGCACACCGTTCTGCGCATAAGTGAAAGCAGCAGCTTTGTGAGGCCTGCAGAAAACGGTGGTTTATGCAGATACAGCCCAGTGTGAAGTTACTGAGACTCACCCCTGAGGGTTTGATATATGTCCTGGGTGAAAGCAGCTACAAAGCCGCCTGAAAAATCTGTCGACATGGAGGATCTGCTTAAAGCCTTGCTGCAAGCTACAGCGGCTCAGCAGGAGGCCAACCGACAGCAGCAGGTGGCAATGGAGGAAAATAGGAGACAACAGCAGGTGGCAATGGAGGAAAATAGGAGACAACAGCAGGTGGCAATGGAGGAAAATTGGAGACTACAGCAGGAGGCCAACAGACAGCAGCAGGTGGCAATGGAGGAAAATATAAGACAGCAGCAGGTGGCAATGGAGGAAAATAAGAGACAACAGCAGGCAGTTGTTGATGAACTTTACAGGCAACAGCGTCAGGATAGAGAGGCCTTAGCAGAAGTGGTGCAGAGACTTGCAGCTCGGGTTGGAGATGTGGCCGTCAGTGCTCCAACCAGCTCTAGTTCTATACGAGCCAGTCACTTCCTGCAGAAAATGACAGAGGCTGATGATGTGGAGGCCTATCTGACCACGTTTGAAAGGACTGCCGAGCGTGAGAACTGGCCGAAAGCACAGTGGGCCAGTCTGCTGGCACCTTTCCTGTCAGGTGAGCCCCAAAAAGCTTACTTTGATTTAAGCCCTGCTGAGGCTCGGGACTATGATAAACTAAAGACTGAGATCCTGACCCGCCTGGGAGTCACGCTGTCAGTACGAGCACAACGGGTGCACCGTTGGCTGTACGCCATGGAGAAGCCTCCGCGCTCCCAGATGCACGACCTTATTCAGCTAACAAAAAAATGGCTACAGCCAGAGACATTAACTGGTCCCCAGATGGTGGAAAGAGTCGTCATGGACCGCTACTTGAGATCTTTGCCCATGGTCCTGCGCAAGTGGGTGAGCCATGGAAACCCGGGTACTGCTGACCAATTAGTGGACATGGTAGAGAGGTATTTGGCAGCAGAGGAACTACTGATGACCACCCAGCAACCCATAGATCCTCGACAGCGCCCTTCAGTAAAGACTGGTAAGACTGTTCCGTGGGAAAACGTTGCTGGGCGGTTAAGAGAACGCAAGGCTGGAGAGACTGTAAACACTGGCCCTGGAGACAGGCCAATGGGGCTAGATCGGTCTATGCTGCCCAAACGGGTTGATAATCGTGTGGTTAAATGTTTTAGGTGTGGTATGCCAGGTCATGTTATTGCCAATTGCCCAGTCACGCAAGAACCCATGCAATGTGATGCTGCCTTTGAATGTCGCAGAATGTCTTTCTTTGCTAGGTTAGCCTGTACTGTGGTACCTTCACCTGAGCTGGAAAAACAAATGTGTGATGTGTTCTTAGAGGGTAACCGGGTAGAGGCCTTGCTAGATTCAGGAAGTTTAGTTACCCTCGTGAAAGCTGGGTTAGTGAACCCCTTAAAGGTCCAGCAAATACCTATTGGGGTAACTTGCATACATGGGGATACCCAACATTATGCCACTGCTGAGGTGAATATAGAAACTTGTTGTGGGTCAGCAATGGTTAAAGTGGGACTGGTCCCTACCTTGGTGCATGAGGCCATAATAGGGAGGGATTTTCCTCATTTTTGGAAACTGTGGGAATCACGGTTATCAACAGATGTGAGAAGTAAAAAGCCAGTTGATAATACCGGTGATTTTATGGATGTACGTGGGTCTTCGGAACTTTCTGGCCCTTTGCCTTTTGCTAGTTTGGCTGGGGAAGTGACAGATGGGGAGTCCAGTGAGGACCCTCTTGCCGGGAACAGAGACATAGTAGTTAGAACTGAAAGCGTGCCTGACCTGGAGGTAAAGAAGGATCTGTTTGCGTCTGAACAGTTAAAGGATCCTACCTTAATAAAGGCTAGAGAGAATGTTAAGATTGTTAATGGGGAACCTGTGGTACCAGGTGACAGGGTTACGTATCCCCACATGGCCGTCTGTAATGAGCTCTTGTACCACATTGTAAAAAGGGGTGAGGATGTGGTGGAACAGCTGGTAGTTCCCCAGCCTTATCGGAGAACGGTACTAGATTTAGCTCATAGTCACGTTACCGCAGGACATTTAGGGGCAGAAAAAACCACTGAAAGAGTTTTACAAAGGTTCTTTTGGCCAGGGGTTTATAAAGAAGTGTCTGAATATTGTTCTTCCTGTCCTGAATGCCAGTATCATGCCCCTAGACCCCATTTCAGGAGCCCACTAGTTCCCATGCCTATTATAGAGGTCCCGTTTGACAGAATAGCCATGGATCTCGTGGGGCCCTTGTTAAAGTCTGCTCGGGGCCATCAGTATATCCTGGTAATTATGGACTATGCCACTCGATATCCTGAGGCTGTCCCTTTACGCACTATCACAACCAAGGCGATAGCTAGGGAGCTGGTGCAGGTATTTAGTAGAGTGGGAATACCAAAAGAAATTTTGACTGACCAAGGTACTCCATTTATGTCAAGGATCATGAAAGAGTTGTGCAAGTTATTTAAGGTCACTCACCTCAGGACGTCCATCTACCATCCCCAAACTGACGGGTTGGTGGAAAGGTTTAATAAAACATTAAAAAGTATGTTAAAAAAGGTTGTTGAGAGAGATGGGAAAAACTGGGATTGTTTGTTGCCCTACTTGTTAATGGCCATCAGAGAAGTTCCTCAGTCCTCTACGGGGTTTTCTCCATTTGATTTGTTGTATGGTAGACACCCCAGAGGGCTGTTGGATATTGCCAAAGAGACGTGGGAAGGACAGCCCACTCCTTATAGAAGCGTTATTGAGCATGTAACACAAATGCAGGATAGGATTGCAGCCGTGGTACCTGTTGTCAGAGAGCACATGGAACAGGCCCAAAGTGCTCAACAGAGGGTCTATAACCGGAGTGCCAAGATACGGGAATTTGCTCCTGGCGATAGAGTTCTTGTTTTGGTACCCACTGTGGAAAGCAAATTCCTAGCTAAATGGCAGGGTCCATTTGAGATTAGGGAAAAAGTGAATGAGGTTAATTACAAAGTATACCAGCCGGGAAAGAGAAAACCCGAACAGATCTACCATGTTAACTTAATCAAACCCTGGAAAGATAGGTTGTCTCTGTCAGCGGAGCCTTGCCCTTCGGTGTCTTCACCCCGGTTGCTTCCCGCAGTGAAGGTGTCAGAGACATTATCAGCTGATCAGAACAATCAGGTTAAAGAATTTCTCATCCAAAATAGGGAGGTATTTTCAGAGCTGCCTGGCCGAACGACCATAATAAAACATGACATTGTCACAGAACCAGGGGTCAGGGTTCATTTAAAGCCATATAGGATTCCTGAAGCTCAGCGAGAAGCTATTTCTAAGGAAGTTAAAACCATGTTAGAACTGGGAGTCATAGAGGAGTCTAACAGTGAGTGGTCCAGTCCCATAGTGCTCATCCCGAAGCCCGACGGTAGCATACGCTTCTGTAATGACTTTCGTAAGTTAAATGAGGTGTCCAAGTTTGACGCATACCCCATGCCCCGTGTGGATGAGCTTGTAGAAAGGCTGGGAACAGCCAGGTTTCTCACCACATTGGACCTGACCAAAGGTTACTGGCAAATACCTTTATCTGATAGCGCCAAAGAAAAAACAGCCTTTTCGGTTCCGGAGGGGCTGTACCAGTATAAGATGTTACCCTTTGGGTTGCATGGGGCTCCAGCAACCTTTCAACGGGCGATGGATAAAATTTTGAGGCCTCATAGAAAATATGCAGCTGCCTATTTGGATGATGTGGTAATTCACAGTACAGACTGGGGGTCCCATTTGGTTAAAGTACAAGCAGTACTGGACTCAATCAGAGAGGCAGGGTTAACTGCTAACCCAAAGAAGTGCTGCCTCGCAATGGAGGAGGTCAAATACTTGGGCTTCACCATAGGCAGAGGTCTGATTAGGCCCCAATTGAATAAAGTTGATGCTATTCAAAACTGGCCTCGTCCAGTGAATAAAAAACAGGTAAGGGCTTTTTTGGGAATTACTGGGTACTATAGACGGTTTATTCCTAATTTTGCGACCACAGCGGTGCCGTTGTCAGACCTTACCAAAGGGAAGCAGTCAAATGTGGTGAAATGGAACCCTGATGCAGAAAAGGCGTTCCAAGCGTTAAAAGTGGCTTAGTGTTCACAACCGGTGTTGATAACACCAGATTTTTCAAAAGAATTTGTGGTACAGACAGATGCCTCAGAGGTAGGGATAGGTGCTGTGCTGTCCCAAACCAGAGATGGGGACGAACACCCTATCATTTATTTGAGTAGGAAACTCAATGAGCATGAAAAAAGGTATGCCATTGTGGAAAAGGAGGCTTTGGCCATTAAGTGGGCACTAGATACCTTGAGATATTACCTCTTGGGTAGACAATTCAGACTAGTGACAGACCATGCCCCTTTAAAATGGATGTATGTAAATAGAGGCAAGAATGCTCGTGTAACTAGATGGTTTCTAGCGTTGCAGGACTTTAAGTTTACTGTCGAACATAGACCGGGAACACAATTGACCAACGCAGATGCATTGTCTCGCATCTTCTGTTTGGGGGCTACAAGTGTTCCGGCCCCTAGGTCGAAACAGGGGAGGGGGATATGTGACAAGAACACTGGGATAGTGTTTGAGGGCAGGTATATTTGTCCCAGGTTCTTGTCTTACATGTTTTAGAAAATGTTAACTTCTAGGAAAAATGCTTTTTGTTTTGTCTGAACCTTTTCAGTTTGCTGTAAAAGCTGGGTAAAGGCTCTGAGAGAGAGATAAGGCGAGTTCTAGACATTGGGCCCAGTTCGGGTCTTTGGCCTCACAGAGGGCTAATCAGGGTTTCAGCTGTGTAAGAGTGTTATAGTGCTTCTAACCTGATTAGTATGGGCAGACTGCCTGGGAAGACTGGAGGGATCTGTGTGTGAGAGACACGCTTTCTGATGCAAGAAGCCATACAGTATGTACTGAAGAACTCTGTGTTTTGTTTAGTGACAGTTAGGAATATCTTATGTTTAGTTAGTGCCGGACAGGCAAGGTATTTTTATTTTGGGGTTTGTTTTATTTTCTGTTTCAATAAAACTGGCCGGGGTCAGTTGTACCAGAAACTGGACTTGTGTTGTTCCTCAGCTGCTGCGTGCGGCCATATTCCCCAGGAAAAGGCGCCTTGCACCCCTACAGTGTTACAACTTTATATATATATATATATATATATATATATATATAGAGTCCACAATATGCCGGCACTCCATATTAATATAAACAACGTGCTCCGTGCTAACACCAAGTGGTCATGCGGATCCAACGAAAGAAGGAGGCACTCGGAGATGGCAGAATAAATCAAGTTGATGTATTAAAGGACGACCTTTAATACATCAACTTGTTTTATTCAGCTGTCTCCGAGTGCCTCCTTCTTTAGTTGGATATATATATATATATATATATATATAAATGGAAAAGTGAAGGCTGTAATTATGCGCTCTGGAAAAGGGGGCATGGCCACTCAAAATGAGGCGTGTCCATAAGTGTAGTGTACCACACCATATACACATTATGCACCACAATAGTAGTACCCCTTATACTATCTAGTAATGGTGCCCCTTACACATTATCCCACACGGAATGAGCCAAAATTCACATTATGCCACACAGAATTAGACAAAATTCTCACAGAATGAGCCAAAATTCACATTATGCTATACGGAATGAGCCAAAATTCTCTATATACCACACAGTATGAGCCAAATTTTACATTATGCCACACAGAATGAGCCAAAATTCCCACAGAATGAGACAAAATTCACTATATGCCACATGGAATGAGCCAAAATTCGCAGTATGCCACACAGCATGAGCCAAATTTCACAGTATGCCACACAGTATGAGTCAAATTTCACAATATGCCACACAGTATGAGCCAAAATTCACATTATCCCACATAGTATGATCCACAATTCAGGGACCGGAGAGAGAGAGAGTGACAGCAGTGACAGGGAGTGACAGCAGGGACAGAGAGAGTGACAGCAGTGACAGGTAGAGGGACAGCAGGGACATGGAGAGTGACAGCAGGGACAGGGAGAGTGACAGCAGGGACAGAGAGCGTGACATAGGGAAGCAGGGGAACATTTCCTAATGAGATGAGCAGCAGAGGTGCGGAAGGGGCTGTGGTCACCCCTGTGCCGAGGTGTAGTTGGTGGTTGTGAGTGGTGGCAGAGGAGCCCATGGACAGCAGCAGTGAGGAGACAATGGGCGGCGGTGAGGAGGCCTTCAGTGCGCCAGCCGTGAGCATCAGTGGAGAAGCCCATGGGCAGTGGCGGTGAGGAGATCATGGGGGTAATTCCAAGTTGATCGCAGCAGGATTTTTGATAGCAATTGGGCAAAACCATGTGCACTGCAGGGGAGGCAGATATAAAATGTGCAGAGAGAGTTAGATTTGGGTGGGTTATTTTATTTATTTGCAGGGTAAATACTGGCTGCTTTATTTTTACACTGCAATTTAGATTGCAGATTGAACTCACCACACCCAAATCTAACTCTCTCTGCACATGTTATATCTGCCTCCCCTGCAGTGCACATGGTTTTGCCCAATTGCTATCAAAAATCCTGCTGCGATCAACTTGGAATTACCCCCCATGGGCGGTGGTGGTGAGGTCCCTCTGAGTCTAACCGCCGCCATTTGAAATCTGCCATGGACCAGCGACCAATCATACTAGGTGATTTTGAGCTCAAAGTAGCTCACTTTTGGCGTTTTGAGCTACTTTGAGCTCAAAATCACCTAGTGTGTATGGCCAGGTGGTAAGCGGTGAGCGCTGATGCGCACGCCCGCATCATTGCCAGCCACCACCATCCATCAGCCTGTTTTACCGGCCGAGTGAACCACTTTCCACAGTCTCCTACTGTGAAAAGTGGTTCACCCCTGTGAACATCGCTTGGCCGGATGAAAATCACTGTGTGTGTAACTATGCACTGTGCGATTTTCCGCCCAGCGATGTTCAAATCATCGCTGTGCATACACACTGGGCAAAAATGTCCAGTGTGTATGCACTTTCAGTCAGCTCCCACATCATAGGCTTCTTGCAGACATTGGCAAGTTTTCCTACAGGAGTTCTGGATATTTTAACGCTTTTGTTGTCTATTTTTACACAATTTCCAGTCTCTGAATTACAGATTAATTAAATTGTTATAGCCGCCCGATCTCCCATCTAAAGCAGTGGGAGATCGCAGGGGCAATATTCAATTGATGCCCGTTATCGTGCCAAATGCGCCCATTAGTGTTGGGTTTAGCCATGTAAAGCAGCAAAATCCAACTAAACGAATGGGCGTGATCACAAAAATTGCCGTTTGGACACCCAAACGGATCACTTTTCTAACAAAAATGTGTCTCCCCATGGCTCAGCGCGCCCAAACGGAGCAACAAAATTGAATTGCTCCGTTGGGTGCTATCTAGTGGCGGCTGCGTGGAGAAACAATTGAATGCCCCCCAATGAATATTAAAAAACACTGACATAAATTGTGTACAAAAATAAATACACATTTTATATTCCAGTGCTACTTTTCTCTCTTGGGAAGATACTCTCATGGAAGTCTGTAACTCTCAGAATTGAAGTATACCTCTTTTTGGCCTAAAGAAAAAGTGCCCTTCTCACATGGATGCTTAGTTTTGGAGGACGTCCTGCTCTAGACAAATTCCCAGTTGTGCCATATTCTGTCCATTTCCTTCTGAAATAAATGACAGCACTCCAGGGATATTAAACGTCTTTCAAATCTCATAACCTTCCCAATTGGTCCTTTAAATGAAAACATTTCTTGAAAACTGAAATCAATTTCAGCTCTTTATTTATAATCTGGAGAACTCCGCTCAGTTAATTACATGATCTCTGAAAACCACTGATTGCATCTTGGTTCACTTTGGTGTATGTTAGCAATAGGGAAAATAGTTAACATTATAAACAAGTATTGTTATTTTTTGTTTGTTAATTTTGTTCATTATTTCAAAATTCTAAAATTGTCGATTATGTGTTTTACTGATTAAATTAATTTTGATTCCATGATGTAAGAAAATAAGATGTTACGAACTCAAAGCGCATGAATCTTCTTTACAACTATTGCACATGGTAGAACTGCGTAATGAGACTTGTGGGTCATTCCATGAAAATGGTCTTTTTATGTAACGTTTGTTACCAGTTTTCATGACAAGCTTTGCATCAAAATGAAAGCATTATCATGTACCACACAAACAACATTTACTTTGAACAAAATATTTAAAACACATGCTCAAAAAAATGTATTTCACATGAAATATATTTCAAAATGTAACGTTTGTTACCATGAAATGACCCTTGTGTCTTATGTCTGAAGACAAAGGAATTGTCTCTGTATTATATATTATTGCATATTTGAGGTTTGAAATGTACTTGCTACATATAATATGCTTATTAAGACCCATTAGTTGGTTAATAAAGTTTATCGTGAACGTTTCGAGCCGTAATAGTGCAAGTTTGATAATAATAAACGTAAGTAAGCATTTGTTTTCTGCAACTTATGTTACCATCTTTTTCTTTTTTTTCTAGACAAAAAGTCCAAAACTCTCCTCAAGTCCACAGCCAAGCCTGGGAGAACCGGCAGAACATCTCTCTGAGGCGTCCGCTGACTCGGGAGACGCCATGTTTGAAGGGGAATCGACAATGCCTTTTGTCAGAGGCAGCCGAACAAGAGCTAGCCTCCCAGTTGTCAGATCGACCAATCAGACAAAGGAGAGGTCACTAGGTAATAATCTTTATTCATCATTTAGCAGCTTATGGTTGTACTGGCTCATCGGGGTGTTGTCAGGATCCGCTGCCAGTTTGTGCGTGCTTGGACAATTTTTAGTCATGAGTTTTCAGCGTACATAGCTCAAGTTTGGAGCTACTGTACCTAGAAGGTATCCAGCCTTCTTAATTGGTAGTCTTTAATAATTGCCCTGGCATACACCAGCTGCCAGTAGATCCCAGCAGTACCCCGGTGAGCCAGTCCAATTCTGTTTGTATTTAAGGAAATGTAGAAAACATCCATGGATGCTACATACTATCAAAACATCACAGTTGATATGAGCCAAGTTTGATCAGAATGGTTTTACATGTATAATTAAAATATTGTAAAGATTTTAAGTCTCTAACTAGCAGTTGTATCCCTATCCGTCCATATTTATTAGTGATGAGCGAGGTTCGGTTTTACTCGGTTTTACTCGGTTTTACTCGGTTCTCAAAACGGCATCCTATTGGCTATCCAAAACACGTGACATCCGTGAGCCAATAAGATGCCGTTTTGAGAACCGAGTAAAACCGAGTAAAACCGAGTAAAACCGAATCCGCTCATCACTAATATTTATACATTTATTTGGTGATTAAAGGCATGCATAGCCAACAGCGAATCTGCCAGTGGCCAATGGGTGTGTGGTGCACACAGGCTCCTGGGTCCAAGGTAGCCCACAACTCATAATCAGAACCTGGAGTCCAGTGTCCGTGCTGCACAAATCTCTGGAATGCACTTGCGCAGAAGGAAAATAACTGGGAACATGGCACGGATGCCATGTTCTTAGAGACTTATGCATGTGCAGTAGACTTTGGCTTAGAAAGGAGGTGAGAAAGGAGGTGGAATAAGGTCTCACGCAGGTTCCTTCTTCTCTTCAGCTGGCCTTGGAAGCTGAATGGAAAAAAAAATACCAAAAACGTATCTATTTACAGTGTATAAATATATGTATTGGACGCCAGTATTTCTGCTATAAAAGGCCATTTACAGGTCAGTGGTCCTAAAAAAGCAAACAGTTTTTCAAGACGTACCGAGAAGATGACAAAGTTGAGAGAAAAAGTAAGGGGGTAAAGAAAAGAAAAATGGAATCCAATTTAACAGATCAGTCTATAGTTAAATTGGCCAGTGATTGGTGACAAGTTTGCCTGGGGCTTTCTCATGGTGGTTTGCGACTGTGGAAAGCTATTAATAAAAATACTGCGTTGGACAAATGAAGCAGTTGGATGATCTTTGTCAGCAAGTTGTTGAGAATTGCTATATTAATGTCCAAACAAAACATCATTCACGATGTAAATTCTGTGTTGATGTGACAGCATATGATTCCAGTGTTAGGTCATGGAACAGAATTAGCATTCCTTACATACCAGCGAGTGCTATTTCTATAATCTGTATGGTTATTAAATCTTGAGCTGCCAGAACGAATTGAATCAAAGTTATTTAAACAGGAAACCAGCTTCCTAGATTTTTTGTATCTTTTTGCTATTCATTAGATGCTGACCTACTGTGAATGGCAAAGTGTGTGGGCACTCGTGTCAAAGCCACCATCGGCTGGATTCCTGCACAATGCTGGCACAAAATATGCATGTTGTCCCTTTGAAAAGCATTATCTGAGGGAAAAATTCCACTCCTTTGCATCATAAATTGGGTTTCTTACAAGTTTACATTAGATTTAAGATATTTAGAGTATAATTTCTCTGCCCTTTTATAACAATGCCCCTGATGTTGACAAAGCACTCCGTTATGTCTGTACATGTTTACCTGGTACCTGTACACGTCTATACATATTTACCCGGTACCCCCTTATTTCTGTAAAGGTTTCATAAATGAATTATAACCTTGTGTCTTATGTTGGTAAATGCAGAACAATTTTGTGTCAGAGGCCATATTGGACGGTACTGACTAGACTAGCCCTAGTCAGGTTAAGCGGCAGGATCACATGGGGGTCGTGTGGAACAGGGCAGGCAATGGCTGCACACACAGGCCTGCATAATTGCTGAGGGAATTTTTAGCCCCACCCAGAAAGAATCTGGTACATTTTAATCAGATTGTTCCCTGGCATCTCCCTTGCTTTGTGACCATTTGCTGACTTTGTTAGAGATGCAGCCCTTTGTGTGACCATATTAATTGGTCTGTAAATGTCTGTTTACATTTATTAAGTGCTCTCTTAAGACAGGTACATACTGGAGTGATGTGTGCCCGGACGATATGGCAGCCGACATATCATTACCGCGGTACACATCAGCGCGATGTAATGAAGGATGGAGCGATCCCTTGTTCCGTCCTTCATTACACTGCATGGCACCGCAGCATGTTGACATGCCCGCGCTGTCAACATTGACCAGGTCAACATTCATCATGTCAACACTGATGAAATGAAAACATGATTGCAATGTCTAAAGAACATGCCTGGTGGTCTAGCGGTGACTTACCCGGTCCAATGGGATGTCTAACCCCTAACCCTCCTCCTAGTGCAGTGGTACCCAAACTTTTTGAAATCACGGCGCCCTAGAGCATCAGAAACTTTTTCACGGCACCTCCAGGACAAAAGCTTCATATTGAGACATTTAGAAAGAAATATTAAATAAAGTAAACTGTTTCTGTGTCATCCATAAGTTCAATTGTGTGGTGAGTGACAGGATTTGCTTCTGTTTGTCCACATATGTTATGACTGACAGCCACCAGCACTGGTTTTGCCTATTACATTGACCATAAATAATATTAATTGGTCCTGGGCCACCAACCTGAGGCACCCCTGTAAGTGTCCCGAGGCACCCCAGGGTGCCAATGCACACAGTTTGGGAACCACTGTCCTAGTGTCTAACTTTAACCTACCCTCCCGCAAACTAGCCATAACCTCCCCTCCCGCAGTGTAACCTTAATCCTCTGCTACTGGTCCGAGTAGAATGTTAGTTTTTCACATGTCAACATTTCAAATGTTGACATTGTAAACATGTTGACATTATACAAATTTCGTCATGGTCAGTATCGACAGTGTCGCCATCATAACATTCGTCATTGTGATGTCAATATTGTAAAGGTCGTCATTTTGACTACATCCCCATATAGGTGGCCAAATTGGGCACAGTCCGTGGCAGAACTGCGCTATGTGGCCATGAAGTAAGGGTGTCTCATCTCTGTGTTTGGGGCTCCAGTGTACCGGCCTCGCTACATGCTCAGCCAAGCAAAGTGTTGGTCCAAGGGTTTGGACCACCCTTGTTCCTCCATAGATAAGATCAAGCGCTTTGAACTCAGGATAACTGACTGACTGACTTCCAAGTTCACTGAAGCCTGCCAGCGAAATTGGAAGACTGAACAAACAGGCCAGTGCAATAGTACTGAGTGAGGACAGGGGGGGGGGGGGGTGTAAGAGTGGGCTTGATGATTACCTGGGCGTGTCTGAGGAGCCCGGACCAGCCACGGAGGTGGAAGGATGGAAGGAAGATCACTCTCCACGACAGCTCTACTCATAGTCTATAGTTAATTTTATCCTGAGGGGGCGTTACCATGCCCCAAGTTTGGCCATAGTCCCTATAGCACAGTGGCCCTCAATTTTCGGAATAGCGAGACACAGATAAATATCATAACTTTTTTAGAATAGAGAAGACAGCTCTTTAATCTTTGCTTTCACCGCAGTGCAATGGACAGTTATTAGCTCCAGCGTGTAATGCTTATTCAATACATTTTGTTCCCAATGGGGTTTTGCAGTGGTAGGGGCTGAGTGTCTGTCACTCAGCTCGTCCCGCTCTGGCATGAAAGAGAAAATCACATGATTGCGCATGATGAGAGCTAATAGATACAGTACTTGTGGCTCGCAGACATCCCTTCTCGGAGTGGTTTCATGCAGTACAGCTGCAGCTTGTTAGAATGCGCCCATACTGGAAGTACTTACATGTGTACTCAGTGACTATTAATACAATGTGAATGCTTACATCCACAGACCATTCACATGGAAATATTCCTAGCATCTATCATTAATCTGATTACTTCTAACATTTCAATCCATCTCTCCTGCAATAATACAGTTTGAACGTATGCGCTCCTACCAAGAGGTACATTAAGATATTTAATATTGTATGCATACTATTTAGAACAGAGCAGACTCTTATAGCAACAATTGTCATCTGTAAAAGACTTTCTGCAATGTTCTTCTGTAATTATGTACACAGGAAGTACAGTGTGCATAGAAATATAAATTCCCCATGTTTACATACAGCATTATCCCAAATATCTTTAGCATTCCCTGAAACTGCACACACAGTATATATATATATATATATATAGATATATATAGATATATATATATAGATATTTATAAACAAAAAATGAGGTAATAAAAAGCGACCACTGGTGCCAAACGATTGTAAAACTAGGCATTTATAAAAAATACAAATTTATTACAATGTGTAGCACTAAACAAAAACGAGTACTTATGAAGTAAAAGTTAGTAATAAAATACCATACATAAAAAGTATTAATAAAAACGTATAGGAAAGCTAGAAAACATAAAAGGGTACATAGGGCATAAAAATATATAAGAATAAAAAAATTCAAAAAACAGTCAAAAAGAGAGGAGTAAAGTATCTTAACTTAGTGATTGAGGTTAGATCAAGGCAGCACCCAACGCGTTTCATCCTATCTGGACTTCATCACCCCTTGATGATATATAGGGAGTGCACACTAGGCAGACTTTATAGTTATCCGTAGTTCCGATACTAGTGCTGTTACTTGGTATACTGCATCTGTGGCGCTGATAGCTTTTCTTGGTACATATATATATATATATATATATACATACACACACATACATACAGCATACCTCCCAACTGTCCCGATTTTGTTGGGACAGTTGGGAGATCCCCCCCCAGTCACTAGCTGCTCTGCTCAGAGCAGCAATGATAAGATGCTGGGCACATGCACACAGTGTCTATTCCCTGGCAGGGAGGGACAGATGGCATAGCCAGCAGCTCACATGGCGCTGTCCATGCTCCCATACAGTGCCGTTTCTAGCGGCGGGCGAGCCGTGCAACAGCACGGGGCGCCCGCCGCGGCACTTTGTGACTCCTTATCTTCTCTCCTCCCTCTCCCCGAGCGCTCCTGCTCGGGGGGCGCAGTTTCGCGGAATGACGCGTTTGCGTCGTGACGTCACGACGCAAACGCGTCATTCCGCGAAACTCCGCCCCCGTGCAGGAGCGCTCAGGGAGAGGGAGGAGAGGAGATAAGCATGGAAGGAGGAGGCGGCCGGCGCGAGGGACGTGAGTCGGCGGGACCCGAAGAGCGGGAAGATGTAAATATTATCTCTCTCTCTCTCCCCCTTCCTTCCCCCCCACTTGACACCTGCCTGCCGCACTGTGTAAAATGGGGATACCTGCCTGCCGCACTGTGTAAAATGGGGATACCTGCCTGCCGCACTGTGTAAAATGGGGGCACGTGCCTGCGTACTGTGTAAAATGGGGATATCTGCCTGCCGCACTGTGTAAAATGGGGATACCTGCCTGCCGCACTGTGTAAAATGGGGGCACGTACCTGCCGCGCTGTGTAAAATGGAGGCTCGTGCCTGCCGAGCTGTGTAAAATGAGGATACCTGCCTGCCGCACTGTGTAAAATGGGGATACCTGCCTGCCGCACTTTGTAAAATGGGGGCACCTGCCTGCGTACTGTGTAAAATGGGGATATCTGCCTGCCGTACTGTGTAAAATGGGGATACCTGCCTGCCGCACTGTGTAAAATGGGGACACCTGCCTGCGTACTGTGTAAAATGGGGATATCTGCCTACCGTACTGTGTAAAATGGGGATACCTGCCTGCCGCACTGTGTAAAATGGGGACACCTGCCTGCCGCACTTTGTAAAATGGGGACACCTGCCTGCCGCGCTGTGTAATATGGGGACACCTGCCTGCCGCGCTGTGTAATATGGGGACACTTGCCTGCTGTAATGTGTAAAAAAGGGACTTTTTTATTTTTATTTTTTTCCCCCTGTGGTGGGTGTGATGATATCAGATGAGGCCACGCCCACTTTAATGAGACCACGCCCATTTTAATCAGGCCACACACCCTTGTCGGGAGCTGCGCGCGCATGCTTTTTCTTTTTATGGCTATATGGGGGAGGCACGCAATTTTTTTTTATAGCAATTGGGGGGGGGGCGCATTTTGAAATCTCGCACTGGGAGCCAAATTGTCTAGAAACGGCCCTGCTCCCATACTAATGAAAATAGGGGCATGGCTTGCAATCACGGTGCTTGCCACGAGGCCACGCCCCCTAATTTTGGGCAAGCACCTCCGGCGAGTGGAGATGTCCCTATTCCGCAGCGCGACAAGTTGTTAGTTATACATACAGTACTGTGCAAAATTTTAGGCAGGTGTGGCAAAAATGCTGCAAAGTAACAATGCTTTTAAGAAGTGTTAATTGCATTTTGTTAATCGATAAAAATACGTTCAGTGAATGAACAGAAGAGAAATCTAAATCAAATCAGTGCTTTAAGAGAGGAGGAGGCCCGTTTGCAGGTTCAAATCGGGCCCACTCCTCTCCAGCAACGTAGTAGACTCTGCATTGTGCCAGAGTCTACTGCACATGCGCAGGTCTCTGGGAACATGGTGCTTGCAACAGCCATTTTCCCAGTGGTTCTAACAGCTCTGCAGCCAGCGCCGGGCCAACGGAGTGGTAAGTATAATTAAAGGAGTGCTGGGTGTGTGGGCCCCCCTGGACCCAGGGGCTCGTGCGCACTGCACCTCTTGAACCCATTATAGATATTTGCCAGTGATATGCTAGTGATTATTTGATGTGACCACCCTTTGCCTTCAAAACAGCATCAATTCTTCTAAGTACACTTGCACAAAGTTTTTGAAGTATCTCAGCAGTGACGTTGTTCCAAACATCTTGGAGAACTAACCACAGATTTTCTGTGGATGTAGGCTTGCTCAAATTCTTCTGTCTCTGTGAAGTGCTCTGTGGGGGCTATATCATCACTTCCAGGGCTCCTTGTTTTTCTTTAAGCTGAAGATAGTTCTTAATGATATTGGCTCCATGTTTGGGGTCGTTGTCCTGCTGAATAAATTTAGAGCCAATCAGATGCCTCCCTGATGGTATTGCATGATGGATAAGTACCTGCCTATATTGCTCAGCATTGAGGACACCATTAATCCTGACCAAATCCCCAACTCCATTTGCTGTAAAGTTTGTTCTTTGCAAACTTGCAAAACACCTCCACCATGCTTCACTGTTGCTTACAGACAATCGCTATTGTATCGCTCTCAGCCCTTCGGCAAACAAACTGCCTCCTGTTACAGCCAGATATTTAAAATCTTGACTCATCAGTCCAGAGCACCTTTTACCATTTTTCTGCACCCCAGTTCCTTTGTTTTAATGCGTAGTTGAGTCCCTTGGCCTTGTTTCCACGTTGAAGGTATGGTTTTTTTGGCTGCAATTCTTTCATGAAGACCACTTCTGGCCAGACTTCTCCGAATAGTAGAATAGTGTACCTGGGTTTCCGCTGGTTTCTGCAGGTTCTGAGCTGATGGCACTGCTGGATATCTTCTGATTGTGAAGGAAAGTAAGCATGATGTGTCTTTCATCTGATGCACGAAGTTTCCATGGTCAATCACTGCGTCTACAGTCCTAAACGTTGCCCGTTTCTTTGTCCTTCTTCAAAAGAGCTTGAACAGCACATCTTGAAACCCCAGTCTGCTTTGAAATCTTTTCCTGGGAGAGAACTTGCTGGTGCAGTATAACTACCTTCTGTCTTGTTGCTGTGCTCAGTCTTGCCATGGTGTATGACCTGTGACATGAAAGTGACTTTCACAACCTCACCTTTGTAGCAGAGTTTGGCTGTTCCTCACCCAGTTTTGAGCCTCCTACAGAGCTGTTTCTGTTCCAGTTAATGACTGTGTTTCAACCTACATATAAAAATGATGATCATTATCACCTGTTTGGTATGATTGGTTAATCATACACTTGATTATAATCCTACAAAATCCCTGACTTTGTGCAAGTGTACCTAAAAGAATTGATGCTGTTTTGAAGGCAAAAGGTTGTTACACCAGATATTGATTTGAGTTAGATTTCATTCATGTTGCATTTTGTTAGCACTTCTATTTTTGAAAGCATTCTTACTTTGCAGCATTTTTTCCACACCTGCCTAAAACTTTTGCAGTACTATGTATGTATATATATATATATATATATATATATATACATACATACATAATAATAGTAGTAAGCAATCTATTCCATCTCCTAAATGTGTGTGCAGCAATAACAAATATAAAAAGTGTAATTAAACTAATTATCAATGTTGAATAATGTGATAATGTAGTACCAAATGTGTTAGAAAAGAATTTAGATTTAAAAAAAATAAAAATTTGTAGCAGAAACTTGTTGTGATAAATATCTATTTAGTGAAGGTCACTAACCTCTGTCCTGCAATTTAAAAATAGTAGAAATGCAATATTATTTTTGTATGTATTCCCTTGCTCCTGTTTATGGCATATCACAGATGGTGTAGAAATAGCTTTTTCATAGGAAGGTGGTTTACGAGAGAGGGAGCTGAGAGCCCACCATGTATGAGAATACCTTCCATGTACTGCAGCTCCTCCTTTCCTTGGTCTACTTGTTACCAGTGAGCAGGAGCCTTCATCGCGAGTTGAGTAGAAGATCACAGCGCATAGAATGCCGGCGGTCAGAATACCGACACGGGCATTCTGATGTAAAAGATCCCGACAGGGGTGAGTTATGTATTCTAACTCACCCCCTTAACCCGCTAACCCCAGCTCTCCATGACCGCAGCCTAACCTACCCTAACCCCCCCCCCCCCCCCCCCCGTGGTGCCCAACCCCTCTTGTCTGCAGCCTAACCTCCCTCCCCCCGCAGCCTAACCATCCCCTTCTTCACCGGCACATGCAGAGGGTGGAATAAAAACAATTGCATCTCTAATCTGATTTCGCATTCCGCAGTGTTTTTTGCATTGCCATTTTACTCTCCATCCTTTTCTACATTCTACCGACTATTGTTTTACACAAGCAAAGATCCGCGATAATAGGTGGATTTTTCCCCAAAATGAATTCAAAACTGATAAATCAGCCCCTGATTTTTTATCACATTAGCTGCCTATGACTCAATAAATCTGACTCAGATTATACTTTAGCGTTACGGTTTCCATGTGGCATAGACTATGTACTGTAGGCCCGGCTTGTAAATGAGTGCCATTGTCTATTAGTATGTCTGCTTTGGGCACTCGGGATAAGAGAAGACAGAGTTATGCCCTAGTGACAATTCCAGCAGTCCGCTTTCCTGAATAAGGGTAATTTATATTTCACCTACTCTGTGACACCTCCAGTAGTGTGAAAGTACCCTCTCCATAGTAAAGTAACAGCTTTCATGTAGGCTGCGCCTGAAGCTAATTAGATAAATGATAGAATAGAGTGATTGTTATAAGTCCTCAGGGTCTATTCTGGGTGCACTGACTGTAATATTGTGAAGAGAAAATTTGTATATGTACAGGACACCATGAATCACCAGTGGAGCTGACAGCTGTTTGTGTGATGTGCATGTCAGAGGGACACGCCACTTTCCCCCAGGCAGCTAATAACACACCCAACATGCTAAGGATGGGAGCAGCGTGTAATAACCTGAGGGTCTGTGGAGTAAATCACACTAACCACCTTTCTTGTTCGGTGCTTGGGACCTCCAATAATCCATTAAATATAGGTCACAGTATTTCCTCAGCTCGTTACTGGGGACCTGTCTGTGAACCAGAACTAGCTATTTCCTTGCTTTTAATTACCCTTTGTTGAACCATAACATCACTGTTACCCAAACACATCCTTCTTGTTTGGTTAGACATGGAAACTACCTCCAATGTCATTACCTACTGTGATGTGACAGACTTGAATTATTTATACTATATTGACTAACATTATCTATCATTGAACTTCGCAATTCATTCCAAAGTGATACTACATATACTATAGTTACATTAATAATAGATTCATATATATTTATTGATTTTTATATAAGGATGAGCAGCTACCCGTAACTCCCTACAGGTGTCACTATTGCTATTTAGTTTCATAGAAACTTTTTTTTTTTTTTTTTTTGCGGTCATAAACGGCAGGAGTTTTTTTTTTTTTTTTATAAATTCTTTATTTTTGTTTTACAATAACAACAAGTTCCATGCATTGCAAATGAAGATAGTCAGTGACAGTTCCATAATGTGATGATCATACACAGACATAGAATACTGCAATTCTATTCATACATTCTATCACAGTCGGATACATAGCACTTCATAAGAAAAAGAAACACATTCCTCAACATCATATAAAAATATATAAAATATATCTTTAAAAATCGGTAAAACCCCCGAAAATTTTCAGCCGTTTTTAGGGCAAATTAGATTTCCCTATTCAATGCCCGTGCTGATTTTTCGACTGGTGGAAAAATCCAGTACGGGCGAATACCCCCCTTATGAGTGAACTGTTATATCAGTAACTAACAAAAAGAAAAATCTTTACAGCACAGTTCTGACCTTTTTAATCCATGTAACTGCTTCTTCTGCTCATGCTGGATTAAACTATGATTTTAAATGTCAATTAGAATTGCAGGCACCCTTTGCACCTGTCCTACACACCCCCTTTTTTTTATTTTTTTTTGCTTTGTTCCGCGATTGAGGATTTGGAAACCCATTTTAATTATGCTACATATGCTCCTGGTCTCCCTTCTCCTTCTTCCCCTGCACCTGTATGACAGAAGGCAGCAGCGGCAGACAATTCCGTTTCAGCACCGCCCCCTTTCCCATTCTGTGGACATTATGTGTAAAGGGCACTACTAGGGACATATTTACTAAAGTGCGGGTTTATTAAAGTGGAGATATTGCCCATAGCAACCAGTCAGATTCTACTTATCATTTATCTAGCACCATCTAAAAGAGCTAGAATCTAATTGATTGTAATCTGCAACATTTCCACTTCTATAAACGTGCACTATAGTAAATATACCCCCTACTGTGGGCATTTTGTGTATAAGCGGCACTACTACTGTGGCCATTATGTATATAAGGGGCACTACTGTGGGTATTGTGTATAAAGGGCATTATTGTGTGATGTAATGTGAATGTGGGGCACTACTTTGTGGTGTAATATGAATCAGGCACTGCGTGCGGTGTAATGTGAAGATGATTGTGTTACTATATGGTGTAATTTGAAGTGGGGGTACTAATGTGTGGGCACACTCCTTCCTTGTGAGACTACAACCATTTTTGATATCCCTGTATAAAGTATAGGGGAGAGGGCGCAAATTTATAGTTTGCAGGGAGGCGCCAAACACCCTAGCACTGGCCCTGACTGTAGTACAATCAGTGATTGAGTGTGTAATAATAGGAATTAGAGGAGAGGTGACATGGTGCAATCACATGCTCTCTGTATTATTAGCCAGTGTCTGATCATTCACGTTATCCAATTTCACAATATGGTATTGTTCAAATTGTATGTTGTATCAATGTATATTCTGTATGAAATACATGTTATTTTCACAGGGTATGTCAATTGCAATTTTGTAATTAGCAATCCAGGTAATTGAACTGAACCAAGAGACATTTGGTTTTGTCATTGCACCTCCCAGTGTATAAAAGAATGTGTGTGAACTGTTCACAGCAAGGGGCCATATGCGAGCTATGGCTTTGTACGCAAACTGTAAGGATACATAGGTGACAACAGGTGGACGAGTGTGAGCTATGGCTTTGTACGCAAACTGTAAGGATACATAGGTGACAACAGGTGGACGTGTGTGAGCTATGGCTTTGTACACAAACCGTACATAGGTGACAACAGGTGGCCGTGTGTGAGCTATGACTTTGTTTATAGATTATAAGGCTACATAGACTCCCTGCATATAATCCTTTCCCCTCCCAGCACAGAGTCTCCCCACTCCATGCATATAGTCCTTTCCCCTCCCTGCATATAGTCCTCCCCCCTCACAGCACATATCAATTAATATGTTGCAGTTCCTAGTGTGATGAGCTGGGCATCGCCTGGGCTGGACGATTGTACATTAGGCAGGAACACCAGACTTCAACACCGCACCACACTTCGTGAAGAAAGTGAAAGTAAACTACAGCTCCCAGCAACCCTTCCTGCCAGGAGCTCCCGACAGCAAGGGCTGCTGGGAACTGTAGTTTACTTTCACGGTCTTCACTAGTGCATTGCGGTGCCGAACACCGACACCTGTTCCTGCCTACTGTGAGATCCTCCAGCCCAGGCGATGCCACTACTAAGTGATTCCACTCATTGGTCGAGGGTGGCAAAACCGGGCGGTGCCCCCTCCTTGGCTGGCGCCCCTGGTGAGTGCCATCCTGGCCAATGGGTAGATACACCCCTGGGTGAAGCTATGGGATGTGCTCACTTCCTGGGAGAAGAAGAGATTCTGAGGTGACCCACCAAGTTCTAAGTGATCTCCTTCATGCCAGTTCATAGTTCATATATCATTGTGAGTTGTGCTGATTTTATTCTCTTGTTTTTCTTATTTTATTTTTTTCTGAAACTATTTTGCTTATTGTATGTCAATCTTTATATTATTTTAACTAAGCTTTGGAAATATTTTTCACTCATAGGACTCTGAGTGACCAAAATCCATGCTACATGAATGTGGTATTATCATTTGAATATTAATAATTGTGTATAGGCAAAAGTGAAGGGCTACCTGGTGACAAATCACCAAAATGTCCTTTTCCTTGCTGGTGGCAGTGACATTGTGTTATTAACAGTAAGTGGTGAATAGGGCGGCCAATCCCAGTCCTTTTTTTCAATCCCAGGTTTTCGGATTGAAAAATGTTAAACCCCGGGAATAAAAATCTTCAGTGTCCCCCGTTATGGGCCACATGGGCTGAAAATATTCAATGGCCTATACTGAGAAGGGGAGGAGCTGTGAGCAGTGCTGTGTGGGTGTGACCAGTACCGTGTGGGTGTGTACACCACTACACTATCAGCCCCAAGTCGTCCCTAAATACATAAATATAGAGAAATTGCAGAATTTTGTGAGGAAACTAGAAATACAATGTTAATACTCATGACTTTTGGCCGACCATGTGGTCAGATAAGCAGGTGGTCATCACCATACTGCCATGATGATGGGCCTATTTTTATGTGGAGGCCTGGCACTGTAGCTCCATCTGCCCCATTGTTAATCTGTCCCTGTAATTAGGGCAGGGGGAAGGGTGCATTTGACCAGCCTAACCTTGTTTGACAAAGCAACTTGTGCCACCACTGACAGTGTGCCCCCATTCTAATTTTTGAGGAGCACATCCTTATAAAAATATCACCTCCGTTAAGCAACTTGTTTATCAAGTCTTTATCTACCATATTTATCTTACAATATCCTGACACTTGTGTGAATAGCGTAGGATTATTTCTACAAGCACAGCTCAATGTGATTAGCGAATAATAATAGCTAGCAGCGATCACTCTTACAGATGCTAGCCCTGCGTTGTTATAGATAAATGATTGTGATTAAGTCTCATTAACACTACCATAACACCGAAAAACACATATGATTCACTGTGTATGCCGTCTCGCACTCTCTCTCCTTGGTGCTTAATTCCTAATAACTGTCCAGACATGCTATTATTTGACTGCTTCTGCATTTAGCCATTACTGACCTGATTTGCATATTTAACAGAAAGAGTATAAAGAAGATAATTAACTTCATTATTTAAAAAAAAAACAATGGGCAGCTGTTTACCAGTTTCTGTTGTGTTGTAATTACATAACTTTGTACTACATATTTTCTTTCCCATCCTCCATCTTGGGCAGCGAGAGTGGGTTGGGCTGCATAGTACACACACCTCCCTTTTGCAGATAATTGGGGGTGGTGCAGCCTAAGCAGGATCACTTTAAAGGCTGTGCGAAGTAACGGTGCAATTTGAAAGTTAAAATTACAGAGGAAGTCTGAGAGGGTGAGCAAGAAGTGATAGCAGAGGGGCACTTCCAGAACAGGTCATTTATCTTTCCTTTAGACAGGACCCCAGACTAATAGAAAACATAGAAAGGAGAGGGCACCAAACCATGGGGCAGATGTATTCAGCCTGGAGAAGTGATAAAGAAGTGAAAAAGCAGTGATAAGCACAAGGTGATAATGCACCAGCCAATCATTACAGGTTTGAAAAATGACAGTTAGGAGCTGATTGGCTGGTGCGCAATCACCTTTCACTTACCATTTCTTTATCACTGCTTTGTCAATTCTCCAGTCTTAATACATGTGCCCCCATGAGCCAGTCTTATGGTGATCAGTTACTGACATAACCACAAACATTTGTTAGACTAAATCTATCAAAACAAGTGGTACCACAATCCAACTGGCTCTACCAAAGTAGTACAAAACACAATCCAAATCTACCAACACAGGAGGTACCACAAAGCAACTGGCTCTACTAACGTAGTACAAAACACAACCCAAATCTACCAACACAGGAGGTACCACAAAGCAACTGGCTCTACTAAAGCAGTACAAAACACAATCCAAATCTACCACAGCAGGAGGTACCATAATCCAACCGGCTCTACTAAAGTAGAACAAAACACAATCCAAATCTACCAACACAGGAGGTACCACAAAGCAACTGGCTCTACTAACGTAGTACAAAACACAACCCAAATCTACCAACACAGGAGGTACCACAAAGCAACTGGCTCTACTAAACCAGTACAAAACACAATCCAAATCTACCACAGCAGGAGGTACCATAATCCAACCGGCTCTACTAAAGTAGAACAAAACACAATCCAAATCTACCAACACAGGAGGTACCACAAAGCAACTGGCTCTACTAACGTAGTACAAAACACAACCCAAATCTACCAACACAGGAGGTACCACAAAGCAACTGGCTCTACTAAAGCAGTACAAAACACAATCCAAATCTACCACAGCAGGAGGTACCACAATCCAACCGGCTCTACTAAAGTAGAACAAAACACAATCCAAATCTACCAACACAGGAGGTACCACAAAGCAACCGGCTCTACTAAAGTAGTACAAAACACAATCCAAATCTACCAACACAGGAGGTACCACAAAGCAAATGGCTCTACTAAAGCAGTACAAAACACAATCCAAATGTACCACAGCAGGAGGTACCACAATCCAACCAACTCTTCTACAGTAGGACAAAACACAATCAAAATCTATCAACGCAGGAAGAACCACAAACTGGCTCTACCAAAGGAGCACAAAACACAATCCAAATTTACCAACGCAGAAGGAACCACAAACCAACTAGATCTACCAGGAATTGCACTGTGCGCTAATCTGAGATTTTCACCTGCAGTTTATAAAACCTGTTTAGCTTTTACTAGTTAATGTGCAACACCTCAAATAAGATCTCTGCCCGTGGAGTTGACCAGGTATCGTCCCTGGAGGGGTATGATTCACCAGGCTCTAGCAGCAAATCTGGATCTGTCTGCTATACTGGGTGCCTGTGAAGATCCCTGTTCCCTAGTCCGTTATTATAATAGGGATGTTATGGCTGCAATTGATATTATCGCCCCTGTGCGTATAAGACCTCATAAACCACAACGTTGAGCTCCCTGGTTCGACAACAGTGTTAGTGAGTTCAAGAAAAGGGGGCGTAGACTGGAAAGACGATGGAGGAAGACTAACCTAGTGGATGATAAAATAAAACTAATAAAGCATAACGAAGAATATCAATTGACAATCACCCGTAAGAAATCACAGTTCCTGTCAAATGAGATCACGGCAGCAAACAATAGGCCAGCTCAACTTTTCCGCACAGTGGAGATACTTTGCAAGCCAGCATGCCTCCAGACTGATTCTCCCAGGCAAGATGCAACGAGTTTGCAAACTTCTTTGCAGATAAAATATCCACCATCCGGGCTGGAATCTCCACAGTGCCATCAAAGGAGTGCTACAAAGCCTGCCAATATAAGCCACCTGCCTTCTTGGACCAGCTTTAACCCAGTGGATGTAAAGGACATTACTAAAATTGCTCGGACTTTTGCGTCCCACCACCAGTGATCTGGACCCTGCCTCAACCAAGCTTCTAATAGGTTGTATGGATATAATTGGTCCTGTCTTTGCAAAAATTGTTCAATGCTCTTTGCAGACTGGCATCTTTCCTGGACCCCTAAAGGAAGCAATTGTTAGACCTCTGCTTAAAAAAACTAATTTAGATCCCAACTGCATGACCAACTACAGACCGGTATCAAACCTTCCTTTTCTAGGAAAGGTTATTGAGAAAGTGGTTGCAAATCAACTGGAAACCCGCCTGACAACCCATGATATCTATGATCCATTCCAATCAGGATTCAGGAGAAGACATAGCACTGAAACAGCCCTGGTGTGTGTGTTAAATTATCTTCTGATGGCAAGAGACAGAGGTGACTGCTCAATATTAATCCTTCTGGATCTCTCTGCAGCATTTGATACCACTGACCATGGGCTTCTGAGCGACTGATACATTTTTGTGGACTGGATGGCACAGTCCTAAGCTGGTTCAAATCATTTCTCACAGGCAGGTCACAGAGAGTATCGTCTGGATTATACTCATCACCATCAGTGCCATTGCCATGTGGTGTCCCACAAGGTTCCATACTATCCCCCATGCTTTTTGCAGTATACATGCTCCCGCTGGGTGAAATAATCAGGCGCCATGGGCTAGTCTACCACTGCTATGCAGATGATACACAACTGTACTTGTCCTTTGTTCCGGGCACTGAAAACTCAATAGCAACCCTAAATTGCTGTCTAGCTGAACTCCAGGAGTGGATGAGTGCCAGTTGGCTGCGACTGAATCCGGATAAAACAGAGATCCTTATGATAGGACCGCAGCATCAAAGGACAAGACTGCAGCATAGCCAAACAACTAGACCTACACTCGGGGATTCAGAATTACAAACCACTGATCATGTGCGGAATCTTGGCGTTGTCCTGGATGCTGGCTTTACACTTAAACATCAGATATCAGCCACAATCAAATCCTCATTCTTTCACCTGAGGAACATAGCCAGAATCAAGCACTTAATTCCCTCAGATGATCTGCCAAAAGTCATCCATGCATTTGTATCATCTCGATTAGACTACTGTAATGCCCTCTATCTTGGTCTCCCAGCAAAAGAATTGCAGCGCTTACAGCTGGTGCAAAACACAGCTGCCAGGCTGGTAACCGACCAGCCCCGTTCTAGCCACGTAACACCCATCCTCTACTCCCTTCACTGGCTGCCTGTACGATGGCGAATCATCTTCAAGATTGGCTTACTGAGTTTCAAAGCACTACATGACCAGGGCCAAGGTACCTGAAGCAGCTTCTGACCCCATACTGACCCACTCCATTACTGCGATCTGTAGATGAAGGACTTTTAGCAGTAGCTAGAATCTCCCGTAATTCATCTGGGGGTCGAGCTTTTAGTCATGCGGCTCCGACTCTATGGAACTCACTTCCCCACACAGTGCGAGAGGCCCCAACTATAGAATCCTTCAAAAGTAGATTCAAGACTTTCCTGTTTACTCAAGCATTTCCATAATGTCCCTTTAGTATCTTTATGCTTCTGTATTTTATGAAAAGCTTTTCTGTACTTCATTATTTTCTGTACTATATTATGCTATGTATCTGTTAAGCGCCTTGAGTCCTATTGGAGAAAGAGCGCTATATAAATAAAATTATTATTATTATATAACATATTAGTGCAAGTTCTGACCTTAGAGGCAAATTCTATTCCTATGCAGCTATCTATTCAACAACTGGGAAAATAACGTAGATCACAATGAAGCTACAGTTTTCTATTGATCCCTCTGCACACTGCACCACAACGTAACTGACCGTCTCCATTTCAGCAAAGATTAAGGCCAAGCAGAAAAAAATTAATGGGGCCAAATATAGCCTGTTGAAGATGGCATGGCTTGGTGGAAGAAATGGGCATTACAATGTATCATGGTTAGGTTGGTAAGGTGCATAGCCTAATTTGTCGTAATGTTAAATGTTGTTATTTCTGCTTATTCAGTGTGTGCAACTGGAAATGAGCGGCTTGGATTGGTTGAGTTGACCAGATGATTCAATGATCTCCTTGGCCACCTGCATTTCCAGTATGGATTATATGCTTGTATCCTCATATAACCGCACTGCAAGCAAAATGTTTTTACACAGCAATGTGTGACCCTACCCTTAAAATATGTGTTCTCACTTTTAGTGTTTTGTTCACAAATGATAGAACTGTCAGGAGCTTGGCTTCCATTACTACTTATGTTACTCTGTTTATATATAGTTGTCTAAATAACTATAGTTTTCACCCTAAACAGAACATACCCGATATGAATATAAACAATATTATTTCCAAAACATGTTGCCTAGTGATGTATAAAATATGCTAAGAACCGGATTCCCCAGTGGTCATGGAAAGATGAGTTGGACAGTGTTGAACCAAAGATCCAGTAAGCAAATAACTCACAAAGAAACGTAATCTTTCTCTGGTTAATTACCAAGAATCCAAACTGCCTCGCCCTATAATGATGCATTGTGTCCATGTGCATTATCTGCTAGTAATCACAAACTGTGAGCACAGTATAGTCCAGAACCTTATATTCAGTAGGCAATGTCCAGTGCCATAGAGCCCAAGTACTTTAGGGGGTGTGGCGTAATAGATGGGGGGATGGCCACTTTCCTTTCGAGAGAAAAGAGTAGAGAAAAAATAAGAATTTACTTACCGATAATTCTATTTCTCGTAGTCCGTAGTGGATGCTGGGGACTCCGTCAGGACCATGGGGATTAGCGGCTCCGCAGGAGACAGGGCACAAAAGTAAAAGCTTTAGGATCAGGTGGTGTGCACTGGCTCCTCCCCCTATGACCCTCCTCCAAGCCTCAGTTAGGATACTGTGCCCGGACGAGCGTACACAATAAGGAAGGATTTTGAATCCCGGGTAAGACTCATACCAGCCACACCAATCACACTGTACAACCTGTGATCTGAACCCAGTTAACAGCATGATAACAGCGGAGCCTCTGAAAAGATGGCTCACAACAATAATAACCCGATTTTTGTAACAATAACTATGTACAAGTATTGCAGACAATCCGCACTTGGGATGGGCGCCCAGCATCCACTACGGACTACGAGAAATAGAATTATCGGTAAGTAAATTCTTATTTTCTCTAACGTCCTAAGTGGATGCTGGGGACTCCGTCAGGACCATGGGGATTATACCAAAGCTCCCAAACGGGCGGGAGAGTGCGGATGACTCTGCAGCACCGAATGAGAGAACTCCAGGTCCTCCTCAGTCAGGGTGTGCCCCTGACCAAGTATCAGCTCGGCAAAGTTGTAAAGCCGAGACCCCTCGGGCAGCCGCCCAAGATGAGCCCACCTTCCTTGTGGAATGGGCATTTACATATTTTGGCTGTGGCAGGCCTGCCACAGAATGTGCAAGCTGAATTGTACTACACATCCAACTAGCAATCGTCTGCTTAGAAGCAAGAGCACCCAGTTTGTTGGGTGCATACAGGATAACAGCAAGTCAGTTTTCCTGGCTCCAGCCGTCCTGGAAACTATATTTTCAGGGCCCTGACAACATCTAGCAACTTGGAGTCCTCCAAGTCCCTAGTAGCCGCAGGTACCACAATAAGCTGGTTCGGGTGAAACACTGACACCACCTTAGGGAGAAACTGGGGATGAGTCCGCAGCTCTGCCCTGTCCGAATGGACAATCAGATATGGGCTTTTTTGAGACAAACGCCGCCAATTCTGACACTCGCCTGGCCGAGGCCAGGGCCAACAGCATGGTCACTTTCCCTGTGAGATATTTCAAATCCACAGATTTGAGCGGTTTAAACCAATGTGATTTTAGGAATCCCAGAACTACTTTGAGATCCCACAGTGCCACTGGAGGCACAAAAGGGGGTTGTATATGCAGTACTCCCTTGACAAACTTCTGGACTTCAGGAACTGAAGCCAATTCTTTCTGGAAGAAAATCGACAGGGCCGAAATTTGAACCTTAATGGACCCCAATTTGAGGCCCATAGACACTCCTGTTTGCAGGAAATGCAGGAAACGACAGAGTTGAAATTTCTTCATGGGGCCTTCCTGGCCTCACACCACGCAACATATTTTCGCCACATGTGGTGATAATGTTGTGCGGTCACCTCCTTCCTGGCTTTGACCAGGGTAGGAATGACCTCTTCCGGAATGCCTTTTTCCCTTAGGATCCGGCGGTCAACCGCCATGCCGTCAAACGCAGCCGCGGTAAGTCTTGGAACAGACATGGTACTTGCTGAATCAAGTCCCTTCTTAGCGGCAGAGGCCATGAGTCCTCTGTGAGCATCTCTTGAAGTTCCGGGTACCAAGTCCTTCTTGGCCAATCCGGAGCCACGAGTATAGTTCTTACTCCTCTACGTCTTATAATTCTCAATACCTTGGGTATGAGAAGCAGAGGAGGGAAGACATACACCGACTGGTACACCCACGGTGTTACCAGAACGTCCACAGCTATTGCCTGAGGGTCTTTTGACCTGGCGCAATACTTGTCCAGTTTTTTGTTCAGGCGGGACGCCATCATGTCCACCTTTGGTCTTTTCCAACGGTTCACAATCATGTGGAAGACTTCCCGATGAAGTCCCCACTCTCCCGGGTGGAGGTTGTGCCTGCTGAGGAAGTCTGCTTCCCAGTTGTCCACTCCCGGAATGAACACTGCTGACAGTGCTATCACATGATTTTCCGCCCAGCGAAAAATCCTTGCAGTTTCTGCCATTGCCCTCCTGCTTCTTGTGCCGCCCTGTCTGTTTACGTGGGTGACTGCCGTGATGTTGTCCCACTGGATCAATACCGGCTGACCTTGAAGCAGAGGTCTTGCTAAGCTTAGAGCATTGTAAATTGCCCTTAGCTCCAGTATATTTATGTGGAGAAAAATCTCCAGACTTGATCACACTCCCTGGAAATTTTTTCCCTGTGTGACTGCTCCCCAGCCTCTCAGGCTGGCCTCCGTGGTCACCAGCATCCAATCCTGAATGCCGAATCTGCGGCCCTCTAGTTGATGAGCACTCTGTAACCACCACAGGAGAGACACCCTTGTCCTTGGAGATAGGGTTATCCGCTGATGCATCTGAAAATGCGATCCGGACCATTTGTCCAGCAGATCCCACTGAAAAGTTCTTGCGTGGAATCTGCCGAATGGAATCGCTTCGTAATAAGCCACCATTTTTCCCAGGACTCTTGTGCAATGATGCACTGACACTTTTCCTGGTTTTAGGAGGTTCCTGACTAGCTCGGATAACTCCCTGGCTTTCTCCTCCGGGAGAAACACCCTTTCCTGGACTGTGTCCAGAACCACCCCTAGGAACAGCAGACGTGTCGTCGGAAACGGCTGCGATTTTGGATATTTAGAATCCACCCGTGCTGTCGTAGAACTACTTGAGATAGTGCTACTCCGACTTCCAACTGTTCTCTGGACCTTGCCCTTATCAGGAGATCGTCCAAGTAAGGGATAATTAAGACGCCTTTTCTTTGAAGAAGAATCATCATTTCGGCCATTACTTTGGTAAAGACCCGGGGTGCCGTGGACAATCCAAACGGCAGCGTCTGAAACTGATAGTGACAGTTCCGTACCACGAACCTGAGGTACCCTTGGTGAGAAGGGCAATTTGGGACATGGAGGTAAGCATCCTTGATGTCCAAGGACACCATATAGTCCCCTTCTTCCTGGTTCGCTATCACTGCTCTGAGTGACTCCATCTTGATTTGAACCTTTGTATGTAAGTGTTCAAAGATTTCCCATTTAGAATAGGTCTCACCGAGCCGTCTGGCTTCAGTACCACAATATAGTGTGGAATAATACCCCTTTCCTTGTTGTAGGAGGGGTACTTTGATTATCACCTGCTGGGAATACAGCTTGTGAATTGTTTCCAATACTGCCTCCCTGTCGGAGGAAGACGTTGGTAAAGCAGACATCAGGAGCCTGTGAGGGGGAGACGTCTCGAATTTCCAGTCTGTACCCCTGGGATACTACTTGTAGGATCCAGGGGTCCACTTGCGAGTGAGCCCACTACGCGCTGAAACTCTTGAGACGACCCCCCACCGCACTTGAGTCCGCTTGTACGGCCCCAGCGTCATGCTGAGGACTTGGCAGAAGCTGTGGAGGGCTTCTGTTCCTGGGAATGGGCTGCCTGCTGCAGTCTTCTTCCCTTTCCTCTATCCCTGGGCAGATATGACTGGCCTTTTGCCCGCTTGCCCTTATGGGGACGAAAGGACTGAGGCTGAAAAGACGGTGTCTTTTTCTGCTGAGATGTGATTTGGGGTAAAAAAGGTGGATTTTCCAGCTGTTGCCGAGGCCACCAGGTCCGATGGACCGACCCCAAGTAACTCCTCCCCTTTATACGGCAATACTTCCATGTGCCGTTTGGAATCTGCATCACCTGACCACTGTCGTGTCCATAAACATCTTCTGGCAGATATGGACATCGCACTTACTCTTGATGCCAGAGTGCAAATATCCCTCTGTGCATCTCGCATATATAGAAATGCATCCTTTAAATGCTCTATAGTCAATAAAATACTGTCCCTGTCAAGGGTATCAATATTTTCAGTCAGGGAATCCGACCAAGCCACCCCAGCGCTGCACATCCAGGCTGAGGCGATCGCTGGTCGCAGTATAACACCAGTATGTGTGTATATACCTTTTTAGGATATTTTCCAGCCTCTCAGCTGGCTCCTTGAGGGCGGCCCTATCTGGAGACGGTACCGCCACTTGTTTTGATAAGCGTGTGAGCGCCTTATCCACCCTAAAGGGTGTTTCCCAACGCGCCCTAACTTCTGGCGGGAAAGGGTATACCGCCAATAATTTTCTATCGGGGGAAACCCACGCATCATCACACACTTCATTTAATTTATCTGATTCAGGAAAAACTACAGGTAGTTTTTTCACACCCCACATAATACCCTTCTTGTGGTACTTGTAGTATCAGAAATATGTAACACCTCCTTCATTGCCCTTAACATGTGGCCCTAAAGGAAAATACGTTTGTTTCTTCACCGTCGACACTGGAGTCAGTGTCCGTGTCTGTGTCTGTGTCGACCGACTGAGGTAAATGAGCGTTTTACAGCCCCTGACGGTGTTTGAGACGCCTGGACAGGTACTAATTTGTTTGCCGGCCGTCTCATGTCGTCAACCGACCTTGCAGCGTGTTGACATTATCACGTAATTCCTTAAATAAGCCATCCATTCCGGTGTCGACTCCCTAGAGAGTGACATCACCATTTCAGGCAATTGCTCCGCCTCCTCACCAACATCGTCCTCATACAAGTCGACACACACGTACCGACACACAGCACACACACAGGGAATGCTCTGATAGAGGACAGGACCCCACTAGCCCTTTGGGGAGACAGAGGGAGAGTTTGCCAGCACACACCAAAAACGCTATAATTATACAGGGACAACCTTTATATAAGTGTTTTTCCCTTATAGCATTTTAATATATATATATACATATCGCCAAATAAGTGCCCCCCCTCTCTGTTTTAACCCTGTTTCTGTAGTGCAGTGCAGGGGAGAGCCTGGGAGCCTTCCCACCAGCATTTCTGTGAGGGAAAATGGCGCTGTGTGCTGAGGAGAATAGGCCCCGCCCCCTTTTCGACGGGCTTCTTTTCCCGTTTTTCTGAGACCTGGCAGAGGTTAAATACATCCATATAGCCCCCAGGGGCTATATGTGATGTATTTTTAGCCAGAATAAGGTACTATCATTGCTGCCCAGGGCGCCCCCCCCCAGCGCCCTGCACCCTCAGTGACCGCTGCTATGAAGTGTGCTGACAACAATGGCGCACAGCTGCAGTGCTGTGCGCTACCTTATGAAGACTGAAGAGTCTTCTGCCGCCGTTTCTGGACCTCTTCACTTTTCGGCATCTGCAAGGGGGGTCGGCGGCGCGGCTCCGGGACGAACCCCAGGGTGAGACCTGTGTTCCGACTCCCTCTGGAACTAATGGTGTCCAGTAGCCTAAGAAGCCAATCCATCCTGCACGCAGGTGAGTTCACTTCTCTCCCCTAAGTCCCTCGTAGCAGTGAGCCTGTTGCCAGCAGGACTCACTGAAAATAAAAAACCTAACAAACTTTTATTCTAAGCAGCTCTTTAGGAGAGCCACCTAGATTGCACCCTTCTCGGCCGGGCACAAAAATCTAACTGAGGCTTGGAGGAGGGTCATAGGGGGAGGAGCCAGTGCACACCACCTGATCCTAAAGCTTTTACTTTTGTGCCCTGTCTCCTGCGGAGCCGCTAATCCCCATGGTCCTGACGGAGTCCCCAGCATCCACATAGGACGTCAGAGAAAAATGTTTACAGCACATGCTGAACAGGCAGTGCTGTGAGCACCCCAGTTCCCCGGCCCCGCAGCAACGCAGCACTCAGCAGCGCGTGGGGCTGGGGCGAGAGCCTGCTGCTGACAGGTAAGAGGGAGTGTGGCGCAGACCCATGCCCCTTTTGTCCAGGCCTAGGTATTTAGTACCCGCTCCCCCCAGCCCACCCCCTCGGCGGCCCTAACAAGTGATGGGTCTACCTGGGCTGTGACTGGGAGGTGCTAGTTCACATGTTATGGGAGTATTAATGGAAGCGGCAGTGTACACAGCTGCAAGCAGAGGAGGTCATAGACAGAAAAAACTGCATCTGCCATAGGGCAGACACAAGTTCAGATGGTGCGGTAGATGGTGGCAGCTGGCCAGACTGTGGGAAAGGGTTTCCAGGCAACTGGAAACCCCCTCTGCGTTTGCCTATGTTTACAAAAATGAAAGTATTGGGTATTAGGTCCTGATTCAGGGATGGAAGCAGTTCGTTCAATAGCTGCGTCTTTTAATGCATTTGAGTAAACCTCAGGGTATGTAGTATGGCCAGGCTGTTCACACTGTTAGGGCAGGAAATCTGCTTCCCAAGACGCAGAGCCTGTCCTCACAATCCCCTGAAAACCATTATCGGGAACACTTACCAGGTTCCCAAAAAGGTATTGAAGACCCTTATAGGTGATGATGTACCTTTAGTTTGTGGCTCTTCAATTGTATTAGTATTGCAATTATTACATACCGAAAAACAAACAAACCCCCGAGGAAACACTTTGGTAGCTCTGCAAAGCGATTATTCCGGTGTTTTGGAAAACCGCAAATCCCTCCTTCAATCTGCAAATGGTTTTGGAGAACTGATTTATACATGGAAATGGAAGACATTGCCCTATCAGTGTTGGATGATATTCCTAATTCCTATCCGCTTGGTCAAAGTGTTTAGAGTTTATGGAATCAGCAGAGAATTTATTCTACGCGAGCTCTGTATAACCCAGACTCCTTCCCTTGTATCTTGTTGTCTTTCATTGTTGTTTATGAGGCTTTAAGGAGCCTATTTGTAAAATCAGATTTGTGGGATACAGATGGGCTATTTACCTCAGATTGCGTCATCAGACGTTGGATGTCAGCGCATGAGCGCATACACAGTACCGGTACAAGGGGCAAAAGCAGGAACTGAAGCAACTACATATGCGATCACTGTACTTCATACTGATTATCGGGAGGGGTTCTTTTCGGACCCTCTGTCCCAGCACTCAGGGATGATGATACATTACTTCACTCACCCACAGGATTTGTCAGGTTACACTTTTTGAGTAAGTTGGGTTTTAATGTAAATTTAGATTTAATTTAGCAAATTGTTTTCTTTGTCATATATGGGCAGATTCAATGAAGTGCAAGGTTAGCGATGTGCGGCTGTGATCATTGCGGGTAATTATGGGAGGGAAAACCCTGCTTGGGGTGCAAGCAAAGAACAGCCAGGCAGTGCATAAGCAATGTTGTGACTCGCCATTAGCTGAATCTGCCCCTTTCATTGTCAGATTCTGCTCCTATAGTCTAATGGGCCCTACACACTGGCTGATTACACTGTAAGATATGAACAATCTCGTTCATTAATGGACGAGATATCGTTCATATCTTTCAGTGTGTATCGTTCACCGCTGGTGCCGGCTCGTTTAAACATGCAAGCCAACATGGACAATATCATCCATATTAGCATGCAGGGCTATGGGGCCGGGTGATGGGGGGAGTTGAGAAACTTCATTCCCCCCCCTCAGCCCCCCCAACCCCACTCCGCCGGGGCGTCCGTCGGCCGTATCGGCCGTCGGGCACCTCGGCCGCCAATCGGCCAGTGTGTAGGGGCTAAGATAGTTGTCACGGTAAGCCAGGGTGGACCAAGTGTTACATTTTAAATGTTACATTTGCTGTATCTATTATCCATCTGCATTTATACTCTGCTGAATAGTTTATCTCATGGATCTTGTTCAGCATTTTTATTTCTTTTTCTGCTGTACATTAATGACCGCAGGAAACAGGCCAGTTTCTTTTACTTGGCAACATTTCTTTACAAATCTATTCCAAAAGACCGGATGAGTTTTTTTTATAATTGTGATTGGAAGTCTAAAAAATCCATAAAAAATAATTTACACTAACGTGAATAATTAGACAAGAGAGGTGATTGCATTCAATCTGCATAATCATTACTGGTTAAAAAAAATAAATCAAAAACATAATTCATACTGCTGCAATACTAACTATAACAGGTCTATAAACCAAGTTCCAAAGTAAAGGCCTGTTGGCAGGGCCCCTTTTTTTCTGGCATATGTGTAGTCTAATGAAATGTATACCTGTACTTTTATTTTGAAGACTGAGGGCAAAATGTAATAGAGTGAGAGTTTCAGAAAGTGAGAGTTGGTAAGGTTTTTCAGTTTTTTTTTAAAGTGGCAATCATTTACACTGCAGAACCAGGTTGATCTTGCTGTGTAATACCCCTTTTCCACCTACTGAGCACGGGTCGCAGCCGGGAGCCTGACACGGGTGCTACACGGCTGCGGCCCGTGCTCAGCCCCCTTTCCCACTGTGCTCACCAACCCGGCATATTGCTGGGTTGGTGAAGCTGCTGCTGACGCGGCAGGGGCGGCGCTGGGAGATCACATGATCTCCCAGCGCCGCCCTTCCATTCACTGTGAACAGGAGCCGTGTCGCATCGACACGGCTTCCGTTTACACTACACAGTTTACCACGTGTTCAACCCGGCAAGCTACCCAGGTAGGATTCCCGGATCACTTGATCCGGGAATTTGCAGGAGGGCCATTTCCACTAGAAAAAAACACGGGTAAATGCGCGCCCCTGCACATTTACCTGTTTTTAGAGCTAGTGGAAAAGGGGTATTAATGATTGCCACTTTAAAATAACCTGCAAAACCTTACCAAATCTCTCACTTTTTGAAACTCTCACTCTATTACATTTGGCCTTGAAAGACTTTATAAGCCTGAAAAAAAGATTAGGTGGACAGAAAAAAACCCCCATAACACTGTGCAGAGTGCATCATTTTATGTAGATCTTATTGCAGGTAGGGCCAGTGGCAGGTAGGGCCGCTGGCAGGTTCTATTGCCCAGGGTCGTCATAAGCCCTCGTTCATTGACTCGGCACTCCCTGTCCTGATTCATCAATCTGAAATATCAGGAGGTATGATTGTACAGTGTATGGGCCGGATAACTTTTGTGTCAATAAAAAGAAATAATAGCTGACTAGTTTTCAATTAAATAAAGATAGATTACATGTGCTTTTTGCAATGCTTGAGATTATTTATGTGTTTCTTATTAAGGTCCATTACGCTTAGGACCTTATTTTATTAAAGGATAATTCCGGTGGTAGCCATTGCTGGGGTGTTTTGGCAAAGCCTATTCAATAAGTATCGCTATACTGGGCACATCTAATGGCGTCATTATGAGGGTGTGAGTGGTGCGGGCAGCTCCCGGGTGTCACCCTCCAAGGGGTGACACTAAAATGCCGGCTCCTGACTGACAGGAGTTGGATGCTGCACTGTAACATTACATGCAGCACTCGGCTCCAGTAACAGCGAATGAGCCAGCAGTGCCCAGAGGTAGCCCAGCATCTCCCGGACCCCGGAATGATGAAAATGGGGGTCGGGCCTCAATGCCACACCCCCTTACAGAGGGGCCACACACCCTTTATTTGTACTTTTAGTAGTAGGGATAACTATCGATGGTGCAAAAAAAAAAGAAAAAGAAAAAAGAAATGATTAATGGTTTGCCATTGATGGTCAGTGGTTCTCTGGCATCAACAACTGTGAGGCTGTGATTTATTTTTTTTCTTACCCCCACCCCATGGTGTGTCCTAAGGCTGCCCCTATCCTGATTGGCCCACTACCTGCCATTCCCCCTAATAGGGATGTCCATTGATGGATGCAAACTATTGATAGTTCCCCATTGATGGCCATCCCTACTTTTTAGTTGTCCATTTTATTTTGACAGAAGTGGAAATTGAATACCAAGTCTAGGCTTCTAGTTCCCAGTGGATATTTATAATGGGTGCAGTGTGTGTGTGGTGCACATCATATACCCTGCACCAATCAATACTTACCTCCCCAGAGTGCTGCCTCAACAGTGGCAGCGCTGCAAAATTCACTGGAAAATGCCACAGCGGCCAATTTGTCTAGATACAGTAAATGAAAGTTACTGACAAAATTTACAACTTTTTATTTTTTTCCTTGCGGAGAATTTGCCGGGATGAGACAAATAATTTATGAGAGTCGTGGCATTAATCACCATTTCTCTGACGTCCTAAGTGGATGCTGGGGACTCCGTCAGGACCATGGGGATTAGCGGCTCCGCAGGAGACAGGGCACAAAAGTAAAAGCTTTAGGACTAGGTGGTGTGCACTGGCTCCTCCCCCTATGACCCTCCTCCAAGCCTCAGTTAGGTTTTTGTGCCCGGCCGAGAAGGGTGCAATCTAGGTAGCTCTCCTGAGCTGCTTAGAATAAAAGTATAGACTTAGGTTTTTTTATTTTCAGTGAGTCCTGCTGGCAACAGGCTCACTGCATCGAGGGACTAAGGGGAGAAGAAGCGAACTCACCTGCGTGCAGAGTGGATTGGGCTTCTTGGCTACTGGACATTAGCTCCAGAGGGACGATCACAGGCCCAGCCATGGATGGGTCCCGGAGCCGCGTCGCCGGCCCCCTTACAGAGCCAGAAGAGTGAAGAGGTCCAGAAATCGGCGGCAGAAGGCATCTTGTCTTCAAGAAAGGTAGCGCACAGCACTGCAGCTGTGCGCCATTGCTCTCAGCACACTTCACACTCCGGTCACTGAGGGTGCAGGGCGCTGGGGGGGGGGCGCCCTGAGACGCAATGAAAACACTATTTATGGTAAAAAATACATCACATATAGCTCCTGGGCTATATGGATGTATTTAACCCCTGCCATTTTACCTCATAAAAAGCGGGAGAAAGGCCGCCGTGAAGGGGGCGGAGCCTATCTCCTCAACACACAAGCGCCATTTTCCCTCACAGCTCCGCTGGAAGGACGTCTCCCTGACTCTCCCCTGCAGTCCTGCACTACAGAAACAGGGTAAAAAAGAGAGGGGGGGGCACTAATTTGGCATATAAAAACATATATAGCAGCTATAAGGGAGAAACACTTATTTATAAGGTTGTCCCTATACATATATAGCGCTCTGGTGTGTGCTGGCAAACTCTCCCTCTGTCTCCCCAAAGGGCTAGTGGGGTCCTGTCCTCTATCAGAGCATTCCCTGTGTGTGTGCTGTGTGTCGGTACGCGTGTGTCGACATGTATGAGGAGGAAAATGGTGTGGAGGCGGAGCAATTGCCTGTATTAGTGATGTCACCCCCTAGGGAGTCGACACCTGACTGGATGGTCTTATTTAAGGAATTACGTGATAGTGTCAGCACTTTACAAAAAACTGTTGACGACATGAGACAGCCGGCAAGTCAGTTAGTGCCTGTCCAGGCGTCTCAAACACCGTCAGGGGCTCTAAAGCGCCCATTACCTCAGTCGGTCGACACAGACACGGACACTGACTCCAGTGTCGACGGTGAAGAAACAAACGTATTTTCCAGTAGGGCCACACGTTACATGATCACGGCAATGAAGGAGGCTTTGCATATTTCTGATACTACAAGTACCACAAAAAAGGGTATTATGTGGGGTGTGAAAAAACTACCCGTAGTTTTTCCTGAATCAGAAGAATTAAATGAAGTGTGTGATGATGCGTGGGTCTCCCCCGATAAAAAATTGCTGATATCTAAGAAATTATTGGCATTATACCCTTTCCCGCCAGAAGTTAGGGCGCGTTGGGAAATACCCCCTAGGGTGGATAAGGCACTCACACGCTTATCAAAACAAGTGGCGTTACCGTCTCCTGATACGGCCGCCCTCAAGGAGCCAGTTGATAGGAAGCTGGAAAATGTCCTAAAAAGTATATACACACATACTGGTGTTATACAGCGACCAGCGATTGCCTCAGCCTGGATGTGCAGCGCTGGGGTGGCATGGTCGGAGTCCCTGACTGAAAATATTGATACCCTTGACAGGGACAGTATTTTATTGACTATAGAGCGTTTAAAAGATGCGTTTCTATATATGCGTGATGCACAGAGGGATATTTGCACCCTGGCATCAAGAGTAAGTGCGATGTCCATTTCTGCCAGAAGATGTTTATGGACACGACAGTGGTCAGGTGATGCGGATTCCAAACGGCACATGGAAGTATTGCCGTATAAAGGGGAGGAGTTATTTGGGGTCGGTCTTTCGGACCTGGTGGCCACGGCAACAGCTGGAAAATCCACCTTTTTACCCCAACTCACCTCTCAGCAGAAAAAGACACCGTCTTTTCAGCCTCAGTCCTTTCGTCCCCATAAGGGCAAGCGGGCAAAAGGCCAGTCATATCTGCCTCGGGGTAGAGGAAAGGGAAAAAGACTGCAGCAGACAGCCTCTTCCCAGGAACAGAAGCCCTCCACCGCTTCTGCCAAGTCCACAGCATGACGCTGGGGCCTTACAAGCGGACTCAGGTGCGGTGGGGGGTCGTCTCAAGAGTTTCAGCGCGCAGTGGGCTCACTCGCAAGTGGACCCCTGGATCCTACAGGTAGTATCCCAGGGGTACAGATTGGAATTCGAGACGTCTCCCCCTCGCAGGTTCCTGAAGTCTGCTTTACCAACGTCTCCCTCCGACAGGGAGGCAGTATTGGAAGCAATTCACAAGCTGTATTCCCAGCAGGTGATAATCAAAGTACCCCTCCTACAACAGGGAAAGGGGTATTATTCCACACTATTTGTGGTACCGAAGCCAGACGGCTCGGTGAGACCTATTCTAAATCTGAAATCTTTGAACACTTACATACAAAGGTTCAAATTCAAGATGGAGTCACTCAGAGCAGTGATAGCGAACCTGGAAGAAGAGGACTATATGGTGTCCCTGGACATCAAGGATGCTTACCTTCATGTCCCAATTTGCCCTTCTCACCAAGGGTACCTCAGGTTCGTAGTACAGAACTGTCATTATCAGTTTCAGACGCTGCCGTTTGGATTGTCCACGGCACCCCGGGTCTTTACCAAGGTAATGTCCGAAATGATGATTCTTCTTCGAAGAAAAGGCGTCTTAATTATCCCTTACTTGGACGATCTCCTGATAAGGGCAAAGTCCAGGGAACAGTTGGAGGTCGGAGTAGCACTATCTCGGGTACTGCTACAACAGCACGGGTGGATTCTAAATATTCCAAAATCGCAGCTGATCCCGACGACACGTCTGCTGTTCCTAGGGATGATTCTGGACACAGTCCAGAAAAAGGTGTTTCTCCCGGAGGAGAAAGCTAGGGAGTTATCCGAGCTAGTCAGGAACCTCCTAAAACCAGGAAAAGTGTCAGTGCATCATTGCACAAGGGTCCTGGGAAAAATGGTGGCTTCTTACGAAGCGATTCCATTCGGCAGATTTCACGCAAGAACTTTTCAGTGGGATCTGCTGGACAAATGGTCCGGATCGCATCTTCAGATGCATCAGCGGATAACCCTGTCTCCGAGGACAAGGGTGTCTCTTCTGTGGTGGCTGCAGAGTGCTCATCAACTAGAGGGCCGCAGATTCGGCATTCAGGATTGCATCCTGGTGACCACGGATGCCAGCCTGAGAGGCTGGGGAGCAGTCACACAGGGAAGAAATTTCCAGGGAACGTGGTCAAGTCTAGAGACTTCTCTCCACATAAATATACTGGAGCTAAGGGCAATTTACAATGCTCTATGCCTAGCAAGACCTCTGCTTCAAGGTCAGCCGGTGCTGATCCAGTCGGACAACATCACGGCAGTCGCCCACGTAAACAGACAGGGCGGCACAAGAAGCAGGAGGGCAATGGCAGAAGCTGCAAGGATTCTTCGCTGGGCGGAAAATCATGTGATAGCACTGTCAGCAGTGTTCATTCCGGGAGTGGACAACTGGGAAGCAGACTTCCTCAGCAGGCACGACCTCCACCCGGGAGAGTGGGGACTTCACACGGAAGTCTTCCACATGATTGTGAACCATTGGGAAAAACCAAAAGGTGGACATGATGGCGTCCTGCCTCAACAAAAAACTGGACAGGTATTGCGCCAGGTCAAGGGACCCTCAGGCAATAGCTGTGGACGCTCTGGTAACACCGTGGGTGTACCAGTCAGTGTATGTGTTCCCTCCTCTTCCTCTCATACCCAAGGTACTGAGAATTATAAGACGGAGAGGAGTAAGAACTATACTCGTGGCTCCGGATTGGCCAAGGAGGACTTGGTACCCGGAACTTCAAGAGATGCTCACAGAGGACCCATGGCCTCTGCCGCTAAGAAGGGACTTGCTTCAGCAAGGACCCTGTCTGTTCCAAGACTTACCGCGGCTGCGTTTGACGGCATGGCGGTTGAACGCCGGATCCTAAGGGAAAAAGGCATTCCGGAAGAGGTCATACCTACCCTGGTCAAAGCCAGGAAGGAGGTGACCGCACAACATTATCACCGCATTTGGCGAAAATATGTTGCGTGGTGTGAGGCCAGGAAGGCCCCCACGGAGGAATTTCAACTCGGTCGATTCCTGCATTTCCTGCAAACAGGAGTGTCTATGGGCCTCAAATTGGGGTCCATTAAGGTTCAAATTTCGGCACTGTCGATTTTCTTCCAGAAAGAATTGGCTTCAGTTCCTGAAGTCCAGACATTCGTCAAGGGAGTACTGCATATACAACCCCCTTTTGTGCCTCCAGTGGGATCTCAACGTAGTTCTGGGATTCCTCAAATCACATTGGTTTGAACCGCTCAAATCTGTGGATTTGAAATATCTCACATGGAAAGTGACCATGCTGTTGGCCCTGGCCTCGGCCAGGCGAGTGTCAGAATTGGCGGCTTTGTCTCACAAAAGCCCATATCTGATTTTCCTTTCGGACAGGGCAGAACTGCGGACTCGTCCCCAGTTTCTCCCTAAGGTGGTGTCAGCGTTTCACCTGAACCAACCTATTGTGGTGCCTGCGGCTACTAGGGACTTGGAGGACTCCAAGTTGCTAGACGTTGTCAGGGCCCTGAAAATATATATTTCCAGGACGGCTGGAGTCAGGAAAACTGACTCGCTGTTTATCCTGTATGCACCCAACAAGCTGGGTGCTCCTGCTTCTAAGCAGACGATTGCTCGTTGGATTTGTAGTACAATTCAGCTTGCACATTCTGTGGCAGGCCTGCCACAGCCAAAATCTGTAAATGCCCATTCCACAAGGAAGGTGGGCTCATCTTGGGCGGCGGCCCGAGGGGTCTCGGCTTTACAACTTTGCCGAGCTGCTACTTGGTCAGGGGCAAACACGTTTGCAAAATTCTACAAATTTGATACCCTGGCTGAGGAGGACCTGGAGTTCTCTCATTCGGTGCTGCAGAGTCATCCGCACTCTCCCGCCCGTTTGGGAGCTTTGGTATAATCCCCATGGTCCTGACGGAGTCCCCAGCATCCACTTAGGACGTCAGAGAAAATAAGAATTTACTTACCGATAATTCTATTTCTCGTAGTCCGTAGTGGATGCTGGGCGCCCATCCCAAGTGCGGATTGTCTGCAATACTTGTACATAGTTATTGTTACAAAAATCGGGTTATTATTGTTGTGAGCCATCTTTTCAGAGGCTCCTCTGTTATCATGCTGTTAACTGGGTTCAGATCACAAGTTGTACAGTGTGATTGGTGTGGCTGGTATGAGTCTTACCCGGGATTCAAAATCTTTCCTTATTGTGTACGCTCGTCTGGGCACAGTATCCTAACTGAGGCTTGGAGGAGGGTCATAGGGGGAGGAGCCAGTGCACACCACCTAGTCCTAAAGCTTTTACTTTTGTGCCCTGTCTCCTGCGGAGCCGCTAACCCCCATGGTCCTGACGGAGTCCCCAGCATCCACTACGGACTACGAGAAATAGAATTATCGGTAAGTAAATTCTTATTTTTCCTAAGAAGTAGATGGGATGTGGGAGGGCAACCTAATGTCTTCAGAGTCTATGGGAGACCTGTCAGCTACTCTCCCTTTCCAAAACTTGTGAGGCCCTCAAATGTTCCTGTAGAGTAGGCAAGTATACCATATGTACGTACAAGTTTAAAAGATGTAATGTTAAAATAGTGATAATAAATCCGTAAATATTTTACACATGTAATATGTTCCAGATGTGATCTGTTTTCCCCTAACACATGTTCCTACATATTTTATAGTCTGTTTTTTTTTGTGTGCGTTTGGCTGGGGTCAGATAATTATATACAATATTTATCATGGAATGCACACGAATGAGAAGGGGATGACGTGACGGTGGTTAGAACAACCTGTAATCAGTCAACGTTTTAAAACAGCAGCACGGAGTATTTTAGCATGAAAACATTCTGCATGTCTGTAGGAAGGCAACTTTTATAGTGGGAGCAGTTTCACCAATATGTAGTCTGTCACATTCAGGGACGAAGTAAGAGAGGAGGGGGCCTGTGTATTGGCTACATGCCAACCCCCTCCTCTCTGGCAGCAGCAGCAGCACTGGGCCTAATTCAGAGGTGGGTGCTGCTGCCTTCCCTCTAGCACCTGCTGGCAGAGTCGCTGGTGCGATAATATGCAGATGCTAGCGTGCGCCGGAGAGTGAAAGCAGCGAGACGCCAATTGTCTGTGCCCGTGTATGCAGTTCTAGACAGTCCGGCATCGGTGCACCTTCGCTCCACCATCAACACTCTGTAGAGTCTCTATATGAGCATAGAATCTATGGTAGCGACTATGCATCTGAAAAAAACGAGTTATCGCTCAACTACGCCAACACCAGCATTGCCTTCAGTTAGCGTTCACCTCGGAATCAATCCCTCTGTATGATACAAAGGTTATACATTGAACAAGTTTTATATGAATGACCGCCGGACAGGATGCCGGTGATCAAAATACAGACGCCGGCATCCCGAAGTATGAAATCCCGACAAGGGTGAGTTTACTATGCTAACCCCTGTCCTCTACCCCCACAAACACCCCCCTAACCCTAACCTTCCACCCCCGCAGCCTAACCCTAACATTCCCCCCCCCCCCACCCCGATGTCGGCTAAACCTCCCCTCCCCCACCCTTACATCAATAATCAGAGCACGGCGGCAATACTTACAACGGTCGGGATCCCGGCTGTCTGAGTTCTGGCGTCGGTATTCTGACCGAGTCGGAATTCCAATTTTGGGATATTGATGGGTTTCGGATTTCCGCCGTCAGTATTTTGAGAGCCAGGATTCCGACAGCCGGAATCTTAACCGTGTCCCCATTAAACATATATGCCATATTTTATTATATACGTTGGCTGTATTGTTATATTAGTTAATGATAATTAGGTCCTGACCTATTTTAGTCTTAGAATTTGTCTTTATATAACCCCAACTATAATGATCCAACAAGATCTGTTTAAAAAAACAAAAAAAGTTGAATTGTGTACCTCTTAGTTTGATGCATTTAGAACATTTACTATAGGAAATAAATGCAGAGCAGTACAGAGCAGTACTATAGGAAATAAATGCAGAGCAGTACTATAGGAAATAAATGCAGAGCAGTACTATAGGAAATAAATGCAGAGCAGTACTTCAGGAAATAAATGCAGAGCAGTACTATAGGAAATAAATGCAGAGCAGTACTATAGGAAATAAATGCAGAGCAGTACTATAGGAAATAAATGCAGAGCAGTACTTCAGGAAATAAATGCAGAGCAGTACTATAGGAAATAAATGCAGAGCAGTACTTCAGGAAATAAATGCAGAGCAGTACTATAGGAAATAAATGCAGAGCAGTACTATAGGAAATAAATGCAGAGCAGTACTTCAGGAAATAAATGCAGAGCAGTACTATAGGAAATAAATGCAGAGCAGTACTATAGGAAATAAATGCAGAGCAGTACTTCAGGAAATAAATGCAGAGCAGTACTATAGGAAATAAATGCAGAGCAGTACTTCAGGAAATAAATGCAGAGCAGTACTATAGGAAATAAATGCAGAGCAGTACTATAGGAAATAAATGCAGAGCAGTACTATAGGAAATAAATGCAGAGCAGTAGATGTCTTCGCGGCAGCCTGTGAGCTGTGCGGGGATAATACAGCTGCAAAGTGTATTGTACGGATTTGTATACTAATGGATCACTGGTGCTCCTCAATGCTATATACTCTTCATTACTATCTGCCAGTAGAATTATATGGGCTTTGATTACTCAGCTACATGTTTTTTTACTTATTCTTGGCAATTATGGGCAAAGCACAGGAAAATATCAAAACTTAGGAGAGAGAATAGTTATTTTAGATTAAAGCTTGTCATGTTTATTATTCTAAATGACTTCAATTTTCTTAGCTGTTCCTCGCTGTTGCCAGAACATCGATTTTATTGGTCTGAAAGTTGAAGCAGGATGCAATTTCAGTAGAAAAACATTTGATATGAATATAAGGACTGTGATAGTGCTGCAGGTAATAGAGTAAGATGGAGGGGCTCAATGCTGGGTAGCGCAGGAAGCCAGTAAGTGGCTCTCCAGCTGTTGTTAAACTATACGTCCCAGCAAGCAGTTCTGGCCTCTTGAGACTTAAAGTTCTACAGCAGCTGAAGATCCACAGATTGCCTTAGCTTTATACCATGTATAGTCTCGGGATCCAGTCTTTAGGCTGACAGCAGTTAGGTCGACACTCATTAGGTCAACGTGGTCAATATGTCGACAAGGTCACTAAGTCAAGGTGTCAAAGGACGACACATGAAAAGTCAACATGAGTTTTTCACAATTTTTCCCCCTTTTTTAACATTTTTGTTAAAAAACCGCACGTCGACATTTTCCCATGTTGACCTAATGATCATGTCGACATAGTCACTGTCGACCAATAGTGGTCAACCTAATGACTGCCGACCTAGTTACTATCGATCCTATTATCCACACCAGAGTCTCCCTATTTTGCCCCATTGGTTTTCCTCTCTAGAAAGGTTCGAACTGTTTGCAATGGGGGTTAATTCCAAGTAGATCGCAGCAGGAAAATTTTTAGCAGTTGGGCAAAACCATGTGCACTGCAGGGGAGGCAAATATAACATGTGCATAGAGAGATAGATTTGGGTGTGGTGTGTTCAATCTGCAATCTAAATTGCAGTGTAAAAATAAAGCAGACAGTATTTACCCTGCACAGAAACAAAATAACCCACCCAAATCTAACTCTCTCTGCACATGTTATATTTGCCTCCCCCGCAGTGCACATGGTTTTGCCCAACTGCTAAAAAATTTCCTGCTGCGATGAACTTGGAATTACCCCCAATGTTCCTTGTTTAAATGTAAACCATTCTTGCCTACATTCTCAGAGATGTGAATTTCGGGATGTTCTCCTATACTCCTGGGATAATAGACCAGTAAAGTCATAGCTGGCCCTAACCAATATGATGCCCTAGGCAAGATTTTGGCTGGTGCCCCCAAGCAACACCGCTGGTTCTGCCTCTGACCTTGCACCTCTTTCCCAGCACCATCACCCCTCATCCATAGCAGTCCTTGTACCCCCTATATTTTAAATAGGAACAGTATGCACATTTGACGCACAGCCCAAAAAGGGGCATCTTCTTGCTGGGAAGGGGCATGGCCACACAATAGTAACCCCAATTCCAATTACGCCACACAGTACAGCAACTTTATTCACATTTTATCTTGCAATAGTGTCCATAATTCATATTACATCCCACAGTAGTATCACTTTACCTTATAAACGTTACTGCTCACAGTAGAGCCCCGTATTCACATTACATGACACTGAATTGCTCCTTATTCACATTACACCACACCTTATTGCTCTTTATTCACATTAGACAACACAGTAGTGCCCTTTCTATATGCAACGCCACATAGTAGAGCACCTTATACACATAATGCCAAACATTAGTAATGCATTTATACACAATTCCACACAGTAATGCCCCTTACACATATGAGACACATTAATGTCCTTATAAACATAATGCACCTTACACATTATGACAACCTTTATTTCTCTGACGTCCTAGTGGATGCTGGGAACTCCGTAAGGACCATGGGGAATAGCGGGCTCCGAAGGAGACTGGGCACTCTAAGAAAGAATTAGGACTACCTGGTGTGCACTGGCTCCTCCCTCTATGCCCCTCCTCCAGACCTCAGTTAGAATCTGTGCCCGGCTCGAGCTGGATGCACACTAGGGGCTCTCCTGAGCTTCTAGAAAAGAAAGTATATTTAGGTTTTTTATTTTCAGTGAGATCTGCTGGCAACAGACTCACTGCTACGAGGGACTTAGGGGAGAGAAGCGAACCTACCTGCTTGCAGCTAGCTTGGGCTTCTAGGCTACTGGACACCATTAGCTCCAGAGGGATCGAACACAGGCCCAGCCTCGGTCGTCCGGTCCCGGAGCCGCGCCGCCGTCCCCCTTGCAGAGCCAGAAGCAAGAAGATCGTCCAGGAAATTGGCTGCTGAAGACTCCGGTCTTCATTAAGGTAGCGCACAGCACTGCAGCTGTGCGCCATTGCTCCCCATGCACACCTCACACTCAGGTCACTGATGGGTGCAGGGCGTTGGGGGGGGGGCGCCCTGGGCTGCAATAAGATTACCTTACATTGGCAAAAAATACACATAATATAGTCATTAAGACTATATATGTGTAAAATCCCCTGCCATATATCCATAAAAAAAGCGGGAGAAGTCCGCCGTGAAGGGGGCGGGGCTATCTCCCTCAGCACACTGGCGCCATTTCCTCTCACAGCTCCGCTGGAAGGACGCTCCCCAGGCTCTCCCCTGCAGTTTCCAGGCTCAATAGGGTAAAAAAGAGAGGGGGGCACTAAATTTAGGCGCAAATACTATATATATAGCTGCTATAGGGTAAAATCACTCATTATAGTGTACATCCCTGTGATTTATAGCGCTGTGGTGTGTGCTGGCATACTCTCTCTCTGTCTCCCCAAAGGACTTTGTGGGGTCCTGTCCTCAGTCAGAGCATTCCCTGTGTGTGTGCGGTGTGTCGGTACGGCTGTGTCGACATGTTTGATGAGGAGGCTTATGTGGAGGCGGAGCAGGTGCCGATAAATGTGATGTCACCCCCTGCGGGGTCGACACCTGAGTGGATGGATATGTGGAAGGAATTACGTGACAGTGTCAACTCCTTACATAAGAGGTTTGATGACATAGCAGATGTGGGACAGCCGGCTTCTCAGTCCGTGCCTGCCCAGGCGTCTCAAAAGCCATCAGGGGCTCAAAAACGCCCGCTACCTCAGATGGCAGACACAGATGTCGACACGGATACTGACTCCAGTGTCGACGACGATGAGACTAGTGTACATTCCAATAGGGCCATCCGTTACATGATTACGGCAATGAAAAATGTGTTGCACATTTCTGACATTAACCCTGGTACCACAAAAAAGGGTATTATGTTTGGGGAGAAAAAGCAACCTGTGGTTTTTCCCCCTTCTGAAGAATTAAATGAAGTGTGTGATGAAGCGTGGGTTTCCCCCGATAAGAAACTGGTAATTTCCAAAAAGTTACTAAGGGCGTACCCTTTCCCGCCAGAGGATAGGATACGTTGGGAGACATCCCCTAGGGTGGATAAAGCGCTCACACGCTTGTCAAAGAAGGTGGCACTACCGACTCCGGATACGGCCGCCCCAAAGGAGCCTGCGGATAGAAAGCAGGAGGCTATCCTGAAGTCTGTATATACACACTCAGGTATTATACTGAGACCGGCTATTGCTTCAGCATGGATGTGCAGTGCTGCAGCTGCGTGGTCAGATTCCCTGTCTGATAACATTGATACCCTTGACAGGGACACTATATTGCTAACTGTAGAGCATATTAAAGACGTAGTCTTATACATGAGAGATGCACAGAGGGATATTTGCCAACTGGCATCTAGAATAAATGCAATGTCCATTTCTGCCAGGAGAGTATTATGGACTCGGCAGTGGACAGGTGATGCGGATTCTAAAAGGCACATGGAGGTTTTGCCTTACAAGGGTGAGGATTTGTTTGGGGATGGTCTCTCGGACCTCATTTCCACAGCGACGGCTGGGAAGTCGACATTTTTACCCCATGTTCCCTCACAGCCAAAGAAAGCACCGTATTATCAGGTACAGTCCTTTCGGCCCCAGAAAGGCAAGCGGGTTAAAGGCGCGTCCTTTCTGCCCAGAGGCAGAGGTAGGGGGAAAAAGCTGCACCAAACAGCAAGTTCCCAGGAGCAAAAGTCCTCTCCCGCTTCCTCTAAGTCCACCGCATGACGCTGGGGCTCCACAGGTGGAGCCAGGTGCGGTGGGGGCCCGTCTCCGGAACTTCAGCGACCAGTGGGTTCGCTCACGGGTGGAATCCTGGATTCTACAAGTGGTATCTCAGGGGTACAAGCTGGAATTAGAGACGTCTCCCCCTCGCCGTTTCCTCAAATCAGCCTTGCCAACTACTCCCCCAGACAGGGAGGCGGTGCTGGAGGCGATTCACAAGCTGTACTCCCAGCAGGAGATAACCAAAGTACCCCTCCTTCAACAGGGACGGGGTTACTATTCCACAATGTTTGTGGTACCGAAACCGGACGGTTCGGTGAGACCCATTTTAAATTTGAAATCCTTGAACACTTATATAAGAAGGTTCAAGTTCAAAATGGAATCGCTCAGGGCGGTTATTGCAAGCCTGGACGAAGGGGATTACATGGTATCACTGGACATCAAGGATGCTTACCTGCATGTCCCCATTTACCCTCCTCACCAGGAGTACCTCAGATTTGTGGTACAGGACTGTCATTACCAATTCCAGACGTTGCCGTTTGGTCTGTCCACGGCACCGAGGGTATTTACCAAGGTAATGGCCGAAATGATGATACTCCTTCGAAAAAAGGGAGTTATAATTATCCCGTACTTGGACGATCTCCTTATAAAGGCGAGGTCCAGGGAACAGTTGTTGATCGGAGTAGCACTAGCTCGGGAAGTGCTACAGCAGCACGGCTGGATCCTGAATATTCCAAAGTCGCAGCTGGTTCCTACAACGCGTCTACTGTTCCTGGGGATGGTTCTGGACACAGAACAGAAAAAGGTGTTTCTCCCGGAGGAGAAGGCCAAGGAATTGTCATCTCTAGTCAGAGACCTCCTAAAACCAAAACAGGTGTCGGTGCACCACTGCACGCGAGTCCTGGGAAAGATGGTAGCTTCTTACGAAGCAATTCTATTCGGAAGGTTCCATGCAAGGATCTTTCAGTGGGATCTGTTGGACAAGTGGTCCGGATCGCATCTTCAGATGCATCGGCTGATAACCCTGTCTCCAAGGACCAGGGTGTCGCTGTTGTGGTGGCTGCAGAGTGCTCATCTTCTAGAGGGCCGCAGATTCGGCATACAGGACTGGGTCCTGGTGACCACGGATGCCAGCCTTCGAGGTTGGGGGGCAGTCACACAGGGAAGAAACTTCCAAGGACTATGGACGAGTCAGGAGACTTCCTTACACATAAATATTCTGGAACTAAGGGCCATTTACAATGCCCTAAGTCAGGCAAGACCCCTGCTTCAACACCAGCCGGTGCTGATCCAGTCAGACAACATCACGACGGTCGCCCATGTAAACCGTCAGGGCGGCACAAGAAGCAGGATGGCGATGGCAGAAGCCACAAGGATTCTCCGATGGGCGGAAAATCATGTGTTAGCACTGTCAGCAGTGTTCATTCCGGGAGTGGACAACTGGGAAGCAGACTTCCTCAGCAGGCACGATCTCCACCCGGGAGAGTGGGGACTTCATCCAGAAGTCTTCCAAATGATTGTACACCATTGGGAAAGGCCACAGGTGGACATGATGGCGTCCCGCCTCAACAAAAAGCTAAAAAGATATTGCGCCAGGTCAAGGGACCCTCAGGCGATAGCTGTGGACGCTCTAGTGACACCGTGGGTGTACCAGTCGGTTTATGTGTTCCCTCCTCTGCCTCTCATACCCAAGGTACTGAGAGTAATAAGAAGGAGAGGAGTAAGAACTATACTTGTGGTTCCGGATTGGCCAAGAAGAGCTTGGTACCCAGAACTTCAAGAAATGATCTCAGAGGACCCATGGCCTCTGCCGCTCAGACAGGCCCTGCTGCAGCAGGGGCCCTGTGTGTTCCAAGACTTACCGCGGCTGCGTTTGACGGCATGGCGGTTGAATACCGGATCCTAAAAAAAAAGGGCATTCCGGAGGAAGTCATTCCTACGCTGATTAAAGCTAGGAAAGATGTGACCGTAAGACATTATCACCGCATATGGCGAAAATATGTTGCTTGGTGTGAGGCCAGGAAGGCCCCAACGGAGGAATTTCAGCTCGGTCGATTTCTGCACTTCCTACAGTCAGGAGTGACTATGGGCCTAAAATTGGGTTCCATTAAGGTCCAGATCTCGGCTCTGTCGATTTTCTTCCAAAAAGAACTGGCTTCACTGCCTGAAGTTCAGACTTTTGTAAAAGGAGTGCTGCATATTCAGCCCCCTTTTGTGCCTCCAGTGGCACCGTGGGATCTCAACGTGGTGTTGGATTTCCTAAAGTCGCATTGTTTTGAGCCACTTAAAACCGTGGAGCTAAAATACCTCACGTGGAAAGTGGTCATGCTGTTGGCCTTGGCGTCGGCCAGGCGTGTATCAGAATTGGCGGCTTTGTCTTGTAAAAGCCTTTATCTGATTTTTCATATGGATAGGGCGGAATTGAGGACTCAATTCCTTCCTAAGGTGGTTTCAGCTTTTCATGTGAACCAACCTATTGTGGTGCCTGCGGCTACTCGGGACTTGGAGGATTCCAAGTTACTGAACGTAGTCAGGGCCCTGAAAATATATGTTTCCAGGACGGCTGGAGTCAGGAAAACTGACTCGCTATTTATCCTGTATGCACCCAACAAGCTGGGTGCTCCTGCTTCTAAGCAGGCTATTGCTCGCTGGATCTGTAGCACGATTCAACTTGCACATTCTGCGGCTGGACTGCCGCATCCTAAATCTGTAAAAGCCCATTCCACGAGGAAAGTGGGCTCTTCTTGGGCGGCTGCCCGAGGGGTCTCGGCTTTACAACTTTGCCGAGCTGCTACTTGGTCGGGTTCAAACACATTTGCAAAATTCTACAAGTTTGATACCCTGGCTGAGGAGGACCTTGAATTTGCTCATTCGGTGCTGCAGAGTCATCCGCACTCTCCCGCCCGTTTGGGAGCTTTGGTATAATCCCCATGGTCCTTACGGAGTTCCCAGCATCCACTAGGACGTCAGAGAAAATAAGAATTTACTCACCGGTAATTCTATTTCTCGTAGTCCGTAGTGGATGCTGGGCGCCCATCCCAAGTGCGGATTGTCTGCAATACTTGTATATAGTTATTGCCTAACTAAAGGGTTATTGTTATGAGCCATCTGTTCGTGAGGCTCAGTTGTTGTTCATACTGTTAACTGGATATAGTATCACGAGTTGTACGGTGTGATTGGTGTGGCTGGTATGAGTCTTACCCGGGATTCCAAATCCCTTCCTTATTGTGTCAGCTCTTCCGGGCACAGTTTCCCTAACTGAGGTCTGCAGGAGGGGCATAGAGGGAGGAGCCAGTGCACACCAGGTAGTCCTAATTTTTTCTTAGAGTGCCCAGTCTCCTTCGGAGCCCGCTATTCCCCATGGTCCTTACGGAGTTCCCAGCATCCACTACGGACTACGAGAAATAGAATTACCGGTGAGTAAATTCTTATTTAATGCCCTTTTACACATAATGTCCCTTACACATATGCCGCACATTATTACTGCCCTTATACACATAATGACACATATAGTACCCCCTACACATTTGCTGCACATTATTAGTGCCTCTATACACATAATGACACACATACAGTAGTACCCTGTTACACATATGCCGCACATTATTAATGCCCTTATACACATAATGACACACATAGTGGCCCTTTACACATATGTTGCACATTATTAATGCATTTTTACATGACACACATGATGCTCCTTACACATATTCTGAACATTACTGCACATCTAACCCACTCACATGCACACAGCACTCACACTGCTACTAACACTGTGACCTCTGCCCGGATACAGATGTGTCCTCACAAATCTTGCATCAATGCTAACGTTGGGCACCTTTTTTTAATGAAAATGCATCTTATTTGCATTGCTATGTGGCTAGGATGCACAAGCAGCTTCTGCTGATTAAACAGATATGCAGCATGCCTATATACTGTGTGAGACTGTGGCTGTATCTGCATATGAAATGCTACATACAGAATATAGGCATGCTGCATATCATTTTAATCAGCAGAAGCTGATGATGCCCCTAGGCATATCAAATGCCCTAGGCAATTGCCTAGTTTGCCTATGCCTATGGCCGGCTCTGAGTAAAGTGATACATTCAGTGATTTAATAACATGATTTTCGGCAAATTGTGTCAACGTGGTTGCGCCTCCATTGTGGCAAATGGAACAGTGTTGCAATTCACAGCACTTTAAACCCCTCCACAATGCCTCCCACTTCTACATCCCATCTGGGAAATTCTAGAAGGGATGTTTTAAAAGAAGTCAAGTTTAGTGATAAAAACTAGTAAAGCCAAAATCATTTATAGATCATTCTTTTTCTCTTTTAGGCCTCTGGAATTACATGAAAATGTTGCATTTTTAAAATGGTCATAGGCTCTTTCATTTTAAAATGAACCTACTGAACCAAACTAGATGAATTGTTACTGAATCAATTCTATAAAAGAAGGGCCGGGATGTCATGAAGTTCGAGTTCAGCAGGCATACCGCACGGCCACTGAACTCGTACTTCATTACATCCTGGCCAAGGTGTTTAATGGACCACTAAATCCCAGAATTGAAAGTTTCAGACAAAGAAAATACATTGGTCAGCATCATACTGACATTTAACTCAAGTATCTCCTCCATGCTCCACTATAGTCGGCTTAAACCAGAGTTACCTACCCTCCCGCATTCTACAGGAGACTCCCTGAAATAGCAGCAATCTCCCCCACTCCCCAAACAGTCCATCAATCTTCCTGATTGCACCTTATCCCAATTATGCAGCTGTTCGATTCTTGAGGCAAAAAAGAAATCAGAGAAATATACAGATGGATCTATGCTAATCGTGGCTCCGTCTGTGCCTGGGCACGACCGGCGAGGTGGACCACCAGGAGCAGACGGGGCATGCGTACGTTGTAGACGCACACACAACCCATTCAAAGTGAACGCCGCTTGCCCCCCCCCCCCCCCCCCCACACCCTGCGTGCATTTTGAATAAGGTTTCTCATGGCCACTTACAGTATATGGAACCTCTTGTAAAACACAATAATATGAGAATGACCAGTACAATTAATGGACAATGCATATTTTTTATATTTGTTAATCTGTTGGTAGTTTTTCTATGTAAACCAACTCCTGTAATTTAATATTATGTAAAGCATTGTTTCTCAAACTCAGTCCTCAAGAAACACAAAAAGTCCAGTTTTTAAGGATATTCAAGCACAGGTGACTTAATTAATGCTTCAGTCATTTAGATTGAATTATCTACGTTGAAGCATGGATATCGTTATAGCCTGAACTGTCCTTGTGTCTTGAGGCCCGAGGAGCACTGATGTACGTATGCTAGCTTGTTTCATCCAGGTATGACTTATTTTTTTATGTGACCCAATGCATGACTGGATAATGACACATACTCATATGCGTTTCCATAATATGTGCAGTGTGTGCAGTGCACATGGGCCCCTAGGTCTGGAGGGGCCCACACTGCCAAACTGCACTCATATAGTATATATACTCCTTTCCAGAGTTCCGCGGCAGTGGCCCTACAGTGCGGGCACAAATCACTCGGAAAATGGCCGCCATTTCAGAGTGATTTGTGCATGCGTACTGGAGGTGCCCCTGGGAACAAGGCGCGGGCGCCATGTTCTCGGAGACCTGTGCATGTGCAGAGTCTACTAGCTGCCAGAGAGGAGTGGGGCCGCAATGGAGGCTGCACACGGGTCCCCTCCTCTTAAAACGCCCCTGCACATACTGTAAATGGGTGTGTTTATGACTATGCTAGCTGTTCTACCCGTTCTTCGCACGGGAGTTTCTGATTTTTACGGTTGTAAATATAAATGAGAGTTTAAAATTTGGTAAATCTACAGAGATGTAAATTTGAGACGTGTTAATGTAGGTAAATATTAATCCATGGTTCTTGGCATTACCCGAGGAGCACCCGTAGCAGATACAGTAAAAAGTGACAGGACCATTTTTGTAGTTTATTAAATTCTACACACTGTAGGTGCAATCCACATTTTGATCCGATCGTCCGTTTGGGCGTTATCGTTCACACAACGGAAGCCACGCATCGGTAATGCTGTCATTATGTTAATCCCCTTTTCATCTCCTTAGGGTAGGTTTATTAAAATTCTAATGACGTAGCTTACCTATTTCCCACCTGCAGAACACCTATGTTAAATTTCATCTTCCTAACATATCGGAAAGTAAGAGAATTAGTGATGAGTCAGTCAGTCAGTCAGGGCTTTTGGATGGCTGGATGGATAGATAGATAATATTAGGTTTGCTGTTGTAGCAGACAAAACTAAAACCAAATATGGATAGACCACCTTGTCTGATGAGACGTAACCTTGACAGAATAAAAATTGCAGATGAAAGTCAGATGTACATTCTAGAGATGAGCGGGTTCGGTTCCTCGGAATCCGAACCCGCCCGAACTTCAGCTTTTTTTACACGGATCCGAGCGACTCGGATCTTCCCGCCTTGCTCGGTTAACCCGAGCGCGCCCGAACGTCATCATGACGCTGTCGGATTCTCGCGAGACTCGGATTCTATATAAGGAGCCGCGCGTCGCCGCCATTTTCACACGTGCATTGAGATTGATAGGGAGAGGACGTGGCTGGCGTCCTCTCCATTTAGATTAGAAGAGAGAGAGTGAGATTGAGACAGAGACACTTGATTTACTGGAGCTTAGGAGTACTAGAGAGTGCAGAGTTTACTAGTGACTGACCACTGACCAGTGACCACCAGTGCAGTTTTATTTAATATAATCCGTTCTCTGCCTGAAAAAAACGATACACAGTGACTCAGTCACATACCATATCTGTGCTCAGCCCAGTGTGCTGCATCATCTATGTATAATATCTGACTGTGCTCACACAGCTTAATTGTGGGGGAGACTGGGGAGCAGTTATAGGTTATAGCAGGAGCCAGGAGTACATATTATTAAAATTAAACAGTGCACACTTTTGCTGCAGGAGTGCCACTGCCAGTGTGACTGACCAGTGACCTGACCACACTGACCACCAGTATAGTATACTATATTGTGATTGCCTGAAAAAGTTAAACACTCGTCGTGTGACTTGTGTGGTGTTTTTTTATTCTATAAAAAACTCATTCTGCTGACAGACAGTGTCCAGCAGGTCCGTCATTATATAATATATACCTGTCCGGCTGCAGTAGTGATATATATATATTTTTTATATCATTATTTATCATCCAGTCGCAGCAGACACAGTACGGTAGTTCACGGCTGTAGCTACCTCTGTGTCGGCACTCGGCAGTCCATCCATAATTGTATACCACCTACCCGTGGTTTTTTTTTTCTTTCTTCTCTATACATACTACATCTCATTATCATCCAGTCTATATTAGCAGCAGACACAGTACAGTACGGTAGTCCACGGCTGTAGCTACCTCTGTGTCGGCACTCGGCAGTCCATCCATAATTGTATACCACCTACCCGTGGTTTTTTTTTTCTTCTTTATACATACTACATCTCATTATCATCCAGTCTATATTAGCAGCAGACACAGTACAGTACGGTAGTCCACGGCTGTAGCTACCTCTGTGTCGGCACTCGGCAGTCCATCCATAATTGTATACCACCTACCCGTGGTTTTTTTTTCTTTCTTCTTTATACATACTACATCTCATTATCAACCAGTCTATATTAGCAGCAGACACAGTACAGTACGGTAGTCCACGGCTGTAGCTACCTCTGTGTCGGCACTTGGCAGTCCGTCCATAATTGTATACCACCTACCCGTGTTTTTTTTTTCTTTCTTCTTTATACATACTACATCTCATTATCATCCAGTCTATATTAGCAGCAGACACAGTACAGTACGGTAGTCCACGGCTGTAGCTACCTCTGTGTCGGCACTCGGCAGTCCATCCATAATTGTATACCACCTACCCGTGTTTTTTTTTTTTCTTCTTTATACATACTACATCTCATTATCATCCAGTCTATATTAGCAGCAGACACAGTACAGTACGGTAGTCCACGGCTGTAGCTACCTCTGTGTCGGCACTCGGCAGTCCATCCATAATTGTATACCACCTACCCGTGGTTTTTTTTTCTTTCTTCTTTATACATACTACATCTCATTATCATCCAGTCTATATTAGCAGCAGACACAGTACAGTACGGTAGTCCACGGCTGTAGCTACCTCTGTGTCGGCACTCGGCAGTCCGTCCATAATTGTATACCACCTACCCGTGGTTTTTTTTTCTTTCTTCTTTATACATACATACTACATCTCATTATCAACCAGTCTATATTAGCAGCAGACACAGTACAGTACGGTAGTCCACGGCTGTAGCTACCTCTGTGTCGGCACTCGGCAGTCCATCCATAATTGTATACCACCTACCCGTGTTTTTTTTTTCTTCTTTATACATACTACATCTCATTATCATCCAGTCTATATTAGCAGCAGACACAGTACAGTACGGTAGTCCACGGCTGTAGCTACCTCTGTGTCGGCACTCGACAGTCCGTCCATAATTGTATACCACCTACCCGTGGTTTTTTTTTCTTTCTTCTTTATACATACATACTACATCTCATTATCAACCAGTCTATATTAGCAGCAGACACAGTACAGTACGGTAGTCCACGGCTGTAGCTACCTCTGTGTCGGCACTCGGCAGTCCATCCATAATTGTATACCACCTACCCGTGGTTTTTTTTTTCTTCTTTATACATACTACATCTCATTATCATCCAGTCTATATTAGCAGCAGACACAGTACAGTACGGTAGTCCACGGCTGTAGCTACCTCTGTGTCGGCACTCGGCAGTCCGTCCATAATTGTATACCACCTACCCGTGGTTTTTTTTTCTTTCTTCTTTATACATACATACTACATCTCATTATCAACCAGTGTATATATTAGCAGCAGACACAGTACAGTACGGTAGTCCACGGCTGTAGCTACCTCTGTGTCGGCACTCGGCAGTCCATCCATAATTGTATACTAGTATCCATCCATCTCCATTGTTTACCTGAGGTGCCTTTTAGTTGTGCCTATTAAAATATGGAGAACAAAAATGTTGAGGTTCCAAAATTAGGGAAAGATCAAGATCCACTTCCACCTCGTGCTGAAGCTGCTGCCACTAGTCATGGCCGAGACGATGAAATGCCAGCAACGTCGTCTGCCAAGGCCGATGCCCAATGTCATAGTACAGAGCATGTCAAATCCAAAACACCAAATATCAGTAAAAAAAGGACTCCAAAACCTAAAATAAAATTGTCGGAGGAGAAGCGTAAACTTGCCAATATGCCATTTACCACACGGAGTGGCAAGGAACGGCTGAGGCCCTGGCCTATGTTCATGGCTAGTGGTTCAGCTTCACATGAGGATGGAAGCACTCAGCCTCTCGCTAGAAAAATGAAAAGACTCAAGCTGGAAAAAGCACAGCAAAGAACTGTGCGTTCTTCGAAATCCCAAATCCACAAGGAGAGTCCAATTGTGTCGGTTGCGATGCCTGACCTTCCCAACACTGGACGTGAAGAGCATGCGCCTTCCACCATTTGCACGCCCCCTGCAAGTGCTGGAAGGAGCACCCGCAGTCCAGTTCCTGATAGTCAGATTGAAGATGTCAGTGTTGAAGTACACCAGGATGAGGAGGATATGGGTGTTGCTGGCGCTGGGGAGGAAATTGACCAGGAGGATTCTGATGGTGAGGTGGTTTGTTTAAGTCAGGCACCCGGGGAGACACCTGTTGTCCGTGGGAGGAATATGGCCGTTGACATGCCTGGTGAAAATACCAAAAAAATCAGCTCTTCGGTGTGGAAGTTTTTCACCAGAAATGCGGACAACATTTGTCAAGCCGTGTGTTCCCTTTGTCAAGCTGTAATAAGTAGGGGTAAGGACGTTAACCACCTCGGAACATCCTCCCTTATACGTCACCTGCAGCGCATTCATAATAAGTCAGTGACAAGTTCAAAAACTTTGGCCGACAGCGGAAGCAGTCCACTGACCAGTAAATCCCTTCCTCTTGTAACCAAGCTCACGCAAACCACCCCACCAACTCCCTCAGTGTCAATTTCCTCCTTCCCCAGGAATGCCAATAGTCCTGCAGGCCATGTCACTGGCAATTCTGATGATTCCTCTCCTGCCTGGGATTCCTCCGATGCATCCTTGCGTGTAACGCCTACTGCTGCTGGCGCTGCTGTTGTTGCTGCTGGGAGTCGATGGTCATCCCAGAGGGGAAGTCGTAAGCCCACTTGTACTACTTCCAGTAAGCAATTGACTGTTCAACAGTCCTTTGCGAGGAAGATGAAATATCACAGCAGTCATCCTGCTGCAAAGCGGATAACTGAGGCCTTGACAACTATGTTGGTGTTAGACGTGCGTCCGGTATCCGCCGTTAGTTCACAGGGAACTAGACAATTTATTGAGGCAGTGTGCCCCCGTTACCAAATACCATCTAGGTTCCACTTCTCTAGGCAGGCGATACCGAGAATGTACACGGACGTCAGAAAAAGACTCACCAGTGTCCTAAAAAATGCAGTTGTACCCAATGTCCACTTAACCACGGACATGTGGACAAGTGGAGCAGGGCAGGGTCAGGACTATATGACTGTGACAGCCCACTGGGTAGATGTATGGACTCCCGCCGCAAGAACAGCAGCGGCGGCACCAGTAGCAGCATCTCGCAAACGCCAACTCTTTCCTAGGCAGGCTACGCTTTGTATCATCGGTTTCCAGAATACGCACACAGCTGAAAACCTCTTACGGCAACTGAGGAAGATCATCGCGGAATGGCTTACCCCAATTGGACTCTCCTGTGGATTTGTGGCATCGGACAACGCCAGCAATATTGTGTGTGCATTAAATATGGGCAAATTCCAGCACGTCCCATGTTTTGCACATACCTTGAATTTGGTGGTGCAGAATTTTTTAAAAAACGACAGGGGCGTGCAAGAGATGCTGTCGGTGGCCAGAAGAATTGCGGGACACTTTCGGCGTACAGGCACCACGTACAGAAGACTGGAGCACCACCAAAAACTACTGAACCTGCCCTGCCATCATCTGAAGCAAGAAGTGGTAACGAGGTGGAATTCAACCCTCTATATGCTTCAGAGGTTGGAGGAGCAGCAAAAGGCCATTCAAGCCTATGCAATTGAGCACGATATAGGAGGTGGAATGCACCTGTCTCAAGCGCAGTGGAGAATGATTTCAACGTTGTGCAAGGTTCTGATGCCCTTTGAACTTGCCACACGTGAAGTCAGTTCAGACACTGCCAGCCTGAGTCAGGTCATTCCCCTCATCAGGCTTTTGCAGAAGAAGCTGGAGACATTGAAGGAGGAGCTAACACGGAGCGATTCCGCTAGGCATGTGGGACTTGTGGATGGAGCCCTTAATTCGCTTAACAAGGATTCACGGGTGGTCAATCTGTTGAAATCAGAGCACTACATTTTGGCCACCGTGCTCGATCCTAGATTTAAAGCCTACCTTGGATCTCTCTTTCCGGCAGACACAAGTCTGCTGGGGTTGAAAGACCTGCTGGTGAGAAAATTGTCAAGTCAAGCGGAACGCGACCTGTCAACATCTCCTCCTTCACATTCTCCCGCAACTGGGGGTGCGAGGAAAAGGCTCAGAATTCCGAGCCCACCCGCTGGCGGTGATGCAGGGCAGTCTGGAGCAACTGCTGATGCTGACATCTGGTCCGGACTGAAGGACCTGACAACGATTACGGATACGGACATGTCGTCTACTGGCACTGCATATGATTCTCTCCCCATTGAAAGAATGGTGGAGGATTATATGAGTGACCGCATCCAAGTAGGCACGTCACACAGTCCGTACTTATACTGGCAGGAAAAAGAGGCAATTTGGAGGCCCTTGCACAAACTGGCTTTATTCTACCTAAGTTGCCCTCCCACAAGTGTGTACTCCGAAAGAGTGTTTAGTGCCGCCGCTCACCTTGTCAGCAATCGGCGTACGAGGTTACATCCAGAAAATGTGGAGAAGATGATGTTCATTAAAATGAATTATAATCAATTCCTCCGCGGAGACATTGACCAGCAGCAATTGCCTCCACAAAGTACACAGGGAGCTGAGATGGTGGATTCCAGTGGGGACGAATTGATAATCTGTGAGGAGGGGGATGTACACGGTGATATATCGGAGGATGATGATGAGGTGGACATCTTGCCTCTGTAGAGCCAGTTTGTGCAAGGAGAGATTAATTGCTTCTTTTTTGGGGGGGGTCCAAACCAACCCGTCATATCAGTCACAGTCGTGTGGCAGACCCTGTCACTGAAATGATGGGTTGGTTAAAGTGTGCATGTCCTGTTTTGTTTATACAACATAAGGGTGGGTGGGAGGGCCCAAGGACAATTCCATCTTGCACCTCTTTTTTCTTTTATTTTTCTTTGCGTCATGTGCTGTTTGGGGAGGGTTTTTTGGAAGGGACATCCTGCGTGACACTGCAGTGCCACTCCTAGATGGGCCCGGTGTTTGTGTCGGCCACTAGGGTCGCTTATCTTACTCACACAGTCAGCTACCTCATTGCGCCTCTTTTTTTCTTTGCGTCATGTGCTGTTTGGGGAGGGTTTTTTGGAAGGGACATCCTGCGTGACACTGCAGTGCCACTCCTAGATGGGCCCGGTGTTTGTGTCGGCCACTAGGGTCGCTTATCTTACTCACACAGTCAGCTACCTCATTGCGCCTCTTTTTTTCTTTGCGTCATGTGCTGTTTGGGGAGGGTTTTTTGGAAGGGACATCCTGCGTGACACTGCAGTGCCACTCCTAGATGGGCCCGGTGTTTGTGTCGGCCACTAGGGTCGCTTATCTTACTCACACAGCTACCTCATTGCGCCTCTTTTTTTCTTTGCGTCATGTGCTGTTTGGGGAGGGTTTTTTGGAAGGGACATCCTGCGTGACACTGCAGTGCCACTCCTAGATGGGCCCGGTGTTTGTGTCGGCCACTAGGGTCGCTTATCTTACTCACACAGCGACCTCGGTGCAAATTTTAGGACTAAAAATAATATTGTGAGGTGTGAGGTATTCAGAATAGACTGAAAATGAGTGGAAATTATGGTTTTTGAGGTTAATAATACTTTGGGATCAAAATGACCCCCAAATTCTATGATTTAAGCTGTTTTTTAGGGTTTTTTGAAAAAAACACCCGAATCCAAAATACACCCGAATCCGACAAAAAAAATTCGGTGAGGTTTTGCCAAAACGCGGTCGAACCCAAAACACGGCCGCGGAACCGAACCCAAAACCAAAACACAAAACCCGAAAAATTTCCGGCGCTCATCTCTAGCTACATTCATCTGTATTCCATTATTCTTTACACCAAATGCAGATCCCACCCCTATTTCAAAGCAATTTAGTCAGATATTCTTTTCTGGCGGTCTGGCAGTTCTTTAATAGCACCCCATAAATTATTAATTTGTAGAAAAATAAATGCTGTTTTGTGTGCAATATTTCTATTGGTTGAATACACTTGTAACATATTCTTTCAAGCTGTACCTAGATGCTAAATATTTGCTTTACATATGGTTGAAAGGGAAACATTGAGTAAAACTTGATGAGGATATCCAGGGGTTAAAATGTGGCCGTACTGCATTCCGTTGCTTCCAATTGGTTCCACCTCTGCCCGGCCACCAACAGTTACTAAGCAGCAGGTCCTGGCTGCATTGTAAAATCGCCAACAGCCGCCAGCCAATCCCGGCTCACGAACCGGCTGCAGTGCCAAACAAAAGAAGGGACGTATATTTCAAAATCTTGAGTGAGCCAATCACGGCTCGCGGATCACCAGCCAGTGAGAAGCTGCCAAGCCATGATTGGTGCACAATCGGCGGCAGATTCAAAGCCCCTTCTTATGAATAGCAGCTAGTCTGTTAGCCAGGACTGTCTGGCAGCCGCTGCCAGCTTAACACTGCAGCCAGGACCTGGTGCTCCAGGCTACAGCCTCTGATGCACAGGGTGAGAAAAGCAGGAGACCCAGGCCCAAATGTATTAAGCATTACAAAGTGATAAGGTGGAGACGAATAAAGAGTGATGAATGACCAGACAACCAGCTCCTGTTACATGGCAGTTAGGAAGCTGAATGGCTGGTCATTTATCTCTCTTTATCCGTCTCCACATTATTACTTTTAAGGATTAATACATTTGGGCCCCAATGTTCCAGGCTCAAAGGATGCAGGGGATAAGATGGGGGAGGAGGTGAGAGAAGCAGGGGGAGAGATGGGACGGGGTAAGAGAAGCAGGAGGTGAGATGGGGGAGTGAAAGGAGCAGGGGGTGAGATGGGAGAGTGAGATGGGGGATTGAGAGGAACAGGGGTGAGATGGGGAAGTGAGAGGAGCAGGGGGTGAGATGGGAGAGTGAGGTGAGCAGGGGTGAGATGGGGAAGTGAGAGGAGCAGGGGGTGAGATGGGAGAGTGAAACGATCAGGGGGTGAGATGGGAGAGTGAGATGAGCAGGGGGTGAGATGGGAGAGTGAGATGAGCAGAGGGTGAGATGGGAGAGTGAGATGAGCAGGAGGTGAGATGGGAGAGTGAGATGAGCAGGGGGTGAGATGGGAGAGTGAGATGGGGGATTGAGAGGAACAGGGGTGAGATGGGGAAGTGAGAGGAGCAGGGGGTGAGATGGGAGAGTGAGACGATCAGGGGGTGAGATGGGAGAGTGAGATGAGCAGGGGGTGAGATGGGAGAGTGAGATGAGCAGGGGGTGAGATGGGGGATTGAGAGGAACAGGGGTGAGATGGGGATGTGAGAGGAGCAGGGGGTGAGATGGGAGAGTGAGACGATCAGGGGGTGAAATGGGAGAGTGAGATGAGCAGGGGGTGAGATGGGAGAGTGAGATGGGAGAGTGAGATGAGCAGGGGGTGAGATGGGAGAGTGAGATGAGCAGGGGGTGAGATGGGAGAGTGAGATGAGCAGGGGGTGAGATGGGAGAGTGAGATGAGCAGGGGGTGAGATGGGAGAGTGAGATGAGCAGGGGGTGAGATGAGAGGGTGAGATGGGAGAGTGAGATGAGCAGGGGGTGAGATGGGAGAGTGAGATGAGCAGGGGGTGAGATGGGAGAGTTAGATGAGCAGGGGGTGAGATGAGAGTGTGAGATGAGAGTGTGAGATGAGCAGGGGGTGAGATGAGAGTGTGAGATGAGCAGGGGGTGAGATGAGAGTGTGAGATGAGCAGGGGGTGAGATGAGAGTGTGAGATGAGCAGGTGGTGAGATGAGAGTGTGAGATGAGCAGGGGGTGAGATGAGAGTGTGAGATGAGCAGGGGGTGAGATGAGAGTGTGAGATGAGCAGGGGGTTAGATGGGAGATTGAGATGAGCAGGGGGTTAGATGGGAGATTGAGATGAGCAGGGGGTGAGATGGGAGAGTGAGATGAGCAGGGGGTGAGATGGGAGAGTGAGATGAGCAGGGGGTGAGATGGGAGATTGAGATGAGCAGGGGGTGAGATAAGAGAGTGAGATGAGAGGTGAGATGAGAGTGTGAGATGAGCAGGGGGTGAGATGGGAGATTGAGATGAGCAGGGGGTGAGATGGGAGAGTGAGATGAGCAGGGGGTGAGATGAGAGTGAGAGATGAGCAGGGGGTGAGATGGGAGAGTGAGATGAGCAGGGGGTTAGATGAGGGGTGAGATGAGAGTGTGAGATGAGCAGGGGGTGAGATGAGAGTGTGAGATGAGCAGGGGGTGAGATGGGAGAGTGAGAGGAGCAGGGGATGAGATGGGAGAGTGAGATGAGCAGGGGGTGAGATGAGCAGGGGGTGAGATGGGAGAGTGAGATGATCAGGGGGTTAGATGGGAGAGTGAGATGAGCAGGGGGTGAGATGGGAGAGAGACAATCAGGGGGTGAGATGGGAGAGTGAGATGAGCAGGGGGTGAGATGGGAGAGTGAGATGAGCAGGGGGTGAGATGGGAGAGTGAGATGAGCAGGGGGTGAGATGGGAGAGAGATGGGGGATTGAGAGGAACAGGAGTGAGATGGGGGATTGAGAGGAACAGGGGTGAGATGAGTGTGTGAGATGAGCAGGGGGTGAGATGGGAGAGTGAGATGAGCAGGGGGTGAGATGGGAGAGTGAGGTGAGATGGGAGAGTGAGATGAGCAGGGGGTGAGATGGGAGAGTGAGACGATCAGGGGGTTAGATGGGAGAGTGAGATTAGCAGGGGGTGAGATGGAAGAGTGAGCTGAGCAGGGGTGAGATGGGGGATTGAGAGGAACAGGGGTGAGATGGGAGAGTGAGATGAGGGGTGAGATGGGAGAGTGAGATGAGCAGGGGGTGAGATGGGAGAGTGAGATGAGCAGGGGGTGAGATGGGAGAGTGAGATGAGCAGGGGGTGAGATGGGAGAGTGAGATGAGCAGGGGGTGAGATGGGAGAGTGAGATGAGCAGGGGGTGAGATGGGAGAGTGAGATGAGCAGGGGGTGAGATGGGAGAGTGAGATGAGCAGGGGGTGAGATGGGAGATTGAGATGAGCAGGGGGTGAGATGGGAGAGTGAGATGAGGGGTGAGATGAGAGTGTGAGATGAGCAGGGGGTGAGATGGGAGAGTGAGATGAGCAGGGGGTGAGATGGGAGAGTAAGATGAGCAGGGGGTGAGATGGGAGAGTGAGATGAGCAGGGGGTGAGATGGGAGAGTTAGATGAGCAGGGGGTGAGATGAGAGAGTGAGATAAGCAGGGGGTGAGATGAGAGTGTGAGATGAGCAGGGGGTGAGATGAGAGTGTGAGATGAGCAGGGGTGAGATGGGAGAGTGAGATGAGCAGGGGGTTAGATGAGGGGTGAGATGAGCAGGGGGTGAGATGGGAGAGTGAGATGAGCAGGGGGTGAGATGGGAGAGTGAGATGAACAGGGGGTGAGATGGGAGATTGAGATGAACAGGGGGTGAGAGGTGCAGGGGTGAGATAGAAGCAGAGGCTGAAAGGCTAGTAGGGAGTGAGAGATGTAAGGGGTAAGGGGTAAGTAAAGTAGAGAAAGATGCAGGTGATCAGACACCCAGGAGAGTATATAGGGAGTAAGCATTGCCTAGAATTAAGATATGGACACAAGAGGAGAGTGACAAAGGAAACAAAAAGCAGAAGGGACACATGGAAGACATAAGAGAGGTGAGCAAAGGTTGTTCAACATATACTGCGACATTGTGCACCACATCTAAAATTAGGGGGGGTGGCCACTGCTGTGGGCATTGTGTGTGTAAGGGGCACTGTTACAGTGGGCATTGTGTGTGTAAGGGGCTCTGCTACTGTGGGCATTGTGTGTGTAAGGGGCTCTGCTGCTGTGGGCATTTTGTGTGTAAGGGGCTCTGCTACTGTGGGCATTGTGTGTGTAGGGCTCTGCTACTGTGGGCATTGTGTGTGTAAGGGGCTCTGCTGCTGTGGGCATTGTGTGTGTGTAAGAGGCACTGTTACTGTGGGCATTGTGTGTGTAAGGGGCTCTGCTACTGTGGGCATTGTGTGTGTAAGGGGCTCTGCTGCTGTGGGCATTGTGTGTGTGTAAAGGACACTAGTATGTGGGGCAATGTGAATAAGATTGTGCTACTGTGAGGAATTATTGTGAAATGGGAGCACTATTATGTGACCACGCCCCTTCCTTGTGATGCCACGTCCCTTTTTGATCCATGCACCTTCGGCGCGCACTGAGGGGGAGGGGTGGTGGCGAAGAGGAGTTTCCCCACCTCTCCATGTGACACTCACACCTCCCCACCTGTCACTTACACCTCCCCAAATGCTGCTCACATCTCCCCACGTGACATTCAGACCCCCCCAAATGCTGCTCACACCTCCCCATGTGCCACTCACACCTCTCCACATGCCACTCACACCTTCCCACATGTGGCTCGCACCTTCCCACATGTACCCATTCACTGGCTTACCTGTACAGTCTTATATTCTATTCTACAACATAAAGCAGGAACTTAGACCTGGGGGCTGTAGGTGTTGATCATCACTGATCTAGTCACTTCTGATTGGCTGGTTGGCGTTGACCCTGCCAGCTGATAGTACCGATATTGGATTTGCTGCTATATTATATTACATTATGACTGTCTATTCACATGGGTTGGGTATGTGTGACATAATACCGACGGTGGGATCCCGACATTTAGATTGCCCGGCGGGTTGGGCGAGCACAGGGAAGCCCCTTGTGGGCTCACTGTGCTTGCCACGCTGCGGGCTCGGCACAGTTTCGAGTCCCACTCTATGGGTGTCGTGGACACCCACAAGTGGGAATAGTCCCTGTTGGTCGGCATGCCGACAGTCGGGATAATGAGGGTCCGGGATGTAGATGCCGCTATTGTGACCGCTGATCACATAACTACATCCCATTCCCATTACTAAACTTCAGTTCCAGTTCGATGACTGCAGGATTCCTAACGGGGTAAACAACTGATGCTGAAGTGTTTGCAGTTAATTACATTTTATATTTAAAATGCAAATTTAGCTTTTATCCACAGTGGCCCATCTCAGCTGTTACACGTAAGTATACTTTACTGACTGCATCCCTCCTTATATACATTCAGGGGCGTGTGAGTCGCTCGCAGAGTGATTATAGTTGTGGGCAGAAGCCTCATTTACCACCTTATACTAATAGAAGAATCCGTAGGGCCAGTGGCGGAACTAGGGAGCGGTGGGCCCAGGTGCGACAAAATGCTTTGGGCCCCCCCCCCCCCATCCCATCCAAGTCCACCCCCTCACCCCTGGAGAGGATCTGGTGAGGGGGACCTGCCCAGGGCCAGGGAAATGGATGCCTAGCAACTGTGCCGTAACTAGACATTTTAGCACTGTGTGCAAGAGACGGCATTGGAGCCCCCCCTATATGCAAAACAGGGGCAGTGCGCGCCTTAGGCGCGCGCAAAAAATATAGGGGCGTGGCCACAAAATAATACCAATTCATATAACGGTGCACAGTAGTCTCCATAATTCAAATTACGCCGCACAGTAGCACCACTACACCAGTTAGAGTCACTTTTACACATTATAGCAGACAGCGTCCCCTTTTTACACATTACGGCAGCCAGTCCCCCTTTTTTTACACATTATGGCAGACAACGTCCCCTTTTTACACATTACGGCAGACAGAGACCCCCTTATTACACATTACGGCAGATAGCGTCCCCCTTATTACACATTACGGCAGACAGCGTCCCCCTTATTGCACATTACGGCAGACAGCGTCCCCTTTTTACACATTACGGCAGACAGCGTCCCCTTTTTACACATTAAGGCAGCCAGTCCCCCTTTTTTACACAATTCGGCAGACAGCGTCCCCCTTTTTACACATTACGGCAGACAGTGTCCCCTTTTTTTACACATTACGGCAGACAGCGTCCCTTTTTTACACATTACCTCATATATATATATATATATATACACACACACACACACTATATATATATATATATATATATATATATATATATATAACCCCATATTACTACAGCTCTGTCCCTTATGCCACCCGGGTAACATCCTGATATACCGCCTCCAGCAATTAATTGTTCTATCCCCCTTCCCCCTTTTTTTACACATTATGGCAGACAACGTCCCCTTTTTACACATTACGGCAGACAGAGACCCCCTTATTACACATTACGGCAGATAGCGTCCCCCTTATTACACATTACGGCAGACAGCGTCCCCCTTATTGCACATTACGGCAGACAGCGTCCCCTTTTTACACATTACGGCAGACAGCGTCCCCTTTTTACACATTAAGGCAGCCAGTCCCCCTTTTTTACACAATTCGGCAGACAGCGTCCCCCTTTTTACACATTACGGCAGACAGTGTCCCCTTTTTTTACACATTACGGCAGACAGCGTCCCTTTTTTACACATTACCTCATATATATATATATATATATATATATATACACACACACACACACTATATATATATATATATATATATATATATATATATAACCCCATATTACTACAGCTCTGTCCCTTATGCCACCCGGGTAACATCCTGATATACCGCCTCCAGCAATTAATTGTTCTATCCCCCTTCCCGTGCACCTTGTATTATGATGACCGGTGGCGCCGCCATGAGGTTGTGCCCATCACACAGTGACGTCTCCACGCAGAAAGGGCCAGGGGAGGGCATACCTCCCAACATGACCCTCTCCAGGAGGGACAGAATGCTCTGCTCCTGGACTTCCCTCTTACTGTATGATTGCCATTACCTGTGGTGAAACACCTTTCTTATCCATTAACCTGTTCAAAACAGGTGCCGTCAATCAGAAATTAAGGGAAAAGTCCAGAAGCAGAGCATTGTGTCCCTCCTGGAGAGTGTCATGTTGGGAGGTATGGGAGGGGAGCTGGTCACGGAAAAGACAGTGAGTAATGATGACACACTGCCCCAGCCCGGCCCCGACCCAGCGTCTTGCAAGTTCAGATTCTCAGCGGCGGTGGCGGGCTGCCTGCAGCTGCCGCAGATCATGATCACCGCGCTAACACACTCTGCCCCCGGCGCTGCGCCTTCCAATTTCAGACTTTCAATGGCAGCGGGCTGTCAGTGCTCCCTGCGGCTGGCTGCCGCAGATCATGATCATCGCGGCCACTGTGAGCGCAAGGCGGAAGTACTGTACGGGAACGGGTCCCGGTGCCGGCTTCTCCAATATGCGAAGGCATGTTTAGGGGGGGCGATCACCCTTTCCGCCCCTGTCTGGATCTGGCGCAGCGCTCCTCTTTTCGGCCGGCGGCGGACAGCGGCATGTAATGAGTCAGTTTGACTCATTACATGCCGCGCTGGCTTTGGGCCCCTGGACAGTGGCGGGCCCAGTGCAAGGCACTGCCTGCACTGGCGGTAGTTCCGCCACTGCGTAGGGCTAATGCGGGGGTTCGTACGTCTGCAGGCAGAAATCCATGCAGTCTATTGAACTTACACCAGCCTATAACTCTCCATTTGCGTCCGTTCACAGAAGTCTGTATGAATCAGAATAAGCCCCAAAGTGCGCAAATGTTCCCAAAATGCGTCTAACTGTAAATGAGCCCCTAAATGTTTTATACCTTTATTTCTATCAGTCTAATTGGTTGAATAGTTGTTGTTTTTAAATGAAAATATTTTCATTTTTATCATTACATATGAATAGGTAATTAGCAAGTGAATTGTTTCTAAAGGGTAAATTCAACATGCTTTTTAACAATTCAATTGATAGATGGCTATAATATACATGTATCATCATTATAAGACCTATTTATGCAGTGATATGTTTTTTGGGTTTTTTTTCTACAAAACATTTGACTTGCAAAATTCATGACAACCACTTGTCACATGAGAGTCCTTTATTACATGGTAATCAATTAAAACTGTTTAATACTAAATTGCAAAAGGATTTAATACAATCAGAAGAGGCACCCATGGCTTAACAGACTGGTAAAGGATAGCTTGGATGTAATCCTTAAGGAAACATTGCTACAGTATGGTGGTGTTCTCATAGAGCAATATCAGATATTCAATTAGCGGTACATGAGGGAGTGACGGCCAAAGATATAGAACAGATTTACAGTCAGAAATCCATAGCCACAACACTCTGTATAAACACTCTCCCATCACAGCTTGCTCTCATTGGGGGGCAGATGTATTAACCTGGAGAAGGCATAAGGAAGTGATAAACCAGTGATATGTGCAAGGGGATAAAGGCAGCAGCCAATCAAATCCTAACTGTTAATTTACATATTGGAGCTGATTGGCTAGTACCTTTATCACCTTGCACATATCACTGGTTTATCACTTCCTTATGCCTTCTCCAGGTTAATACATCTGCCCTCCAGGGCAGATGTATTAACCTGGAGAAGGCATAAGGAAGTGATAAACCAGTGATATGTGCAAGGTGATAAAGGTACTAGCCAATCAGCTCCAATATGTAAATTAACAGTTAGGATTTGATTGGCTGCTGCCTTTATCCCCTTGCACATATCACTGGTTTATCACTTCCTTATGCCTTCGGATGTCTTATTTCTATAACAACTTTTTATTTAAGCATGTCATCGTCAAACAAATACATGTATAGTCATAACACAAGCTACATGGTGGATCCGTGCAAAATAATATCACAACAATAATATTAGTGATACATCTATAAGGCAGTCATCACCACACATTGCTCTAGTATGGAAGCAATACAAGATACTTTACTTAATTGGACTCAAGATAATATCAATTAAACTTTCTTTTTCTGGGGGCACTCTTACAGTTATAAATTTTAACTTTTATTACTGTACTTTAAAAACAATAAGTATTGTAATCACATACAGATAGACAAACAATACATATAACATAGTTGTAGATAATAGCAGAGATAATACATTATCTTGCTGTAATAAATGCTTCAAATAGACAATGTGTAGTTCACTGATAATTCAGAAAGCTTGAGCGAAATAATTATTTTTATTTTTCAAAACTGGTACCATATTTTCAAGGTCTCAGATAATTCCTATTGATACAGTCAGTGGCGTAACTAGGGGTCCGCAGCCACTGCGAGCGCTTGGAGGCGCGCAGGGCTGCTGTTATGATTCCAGCACTCTGGTCTGGGGAGATCTTATAGCAAGGACCTGAGCACTGGAACGTAATGCTGGGAAAGGGAACGGGAATAGCCCCTGGCGCCCTAACTCCGTTGTCTCGCCCGTGCTGTCAGAAATCTCTTGCGAGACTATGGTTGCTTGAGCCCATGGCAGCCGCGTTTGAAGGGCGGATTACGTCTGCCCAACTCCGATGCCCCCTCAGGTCTTAATGGGAGACAAAGAGAAATCCGAGACAGGGTGATAACAAAGGGCCCTCTAACTAAACAACAAAGCCAGGGGCTACAGACTAACCTAAAACTAGAATATGTGCGGAAAACCGCCAGGGAAAAGGACAACCAAAATACCCACTTGTCCACTCTCCTACCCGGCACCGCCGAGTTCCGGAGAGGACTTGTGGAAGCGGAAACCTCCGCAAATGCTCCGAAACAGAATACAAAATGAAGCGGGCTAGGCCGCAGCACGCGGCAGAGCCGCAACTCACGAAAACCACACGAGATCCTCTGGCGACTATTGCGGGCAATTGAGGACCAGAAGACTCCTTGGGATGAGATGACAACTCCAAGATTCAGGAACTCTGAGGACAGGAATGACCGGACACAGCAGGACTGAAACAGACGTTCAGCAAACCTAAACAGCATGCAGGAAGCTATTACCGGCGTCTGTGTGAAGCACTGAGAAGGTATTTAGTAGGGAGTCCTCCAATCAGATGTTCAGAGCCTGATTAGCATAAATACCGTGCAGCTGCCTTGCTGCACTACCAGAAGACAAATGTATGTGGTTAACTTGATTGACCCTGCAACGGGGAGCGCGGTCCGCCCGTGGCGTCCCCGTTGCTAGGGTCCAGGCGGCTCAGCGCGCCCGGCGTCCCAGCGTTGCTAGGGAGCCGTCGGCTCAGCGCGCACGGCGTCCCAGCATTGCTAGGGACCCGGCGGCTAGCACGCTCGGCGTCCCTAGTTGCTAGGCGCCGGGCCGCGAGGACATCGCGGACCACGGCGCCTAACAGCTGCGGGGCGCCCTAGCCGCCACTGATCTCTGCTGGGAAGGAGGGACACGGAGGAGACAGCGCGCGCCTCTCCTGTGTCCCTCCTTCGTCTCCGGCGGCAGCAGCGTGTCAGTTTAATGAAGTGTCCGTTCGTGAGCTCTGATTGGCTCATGAACCAGCACTTCATTAAACAGACACGCCGCTGCCGCCGGAGACGAAGGAGGGTCACAGGAGAGGCGCGCGCTGTGCCCTCCGTGTCCCTCCTTCCCAGCACAGCAGCGGGGGAGCCCGGAGAGGGGGTGTTGTACCTGGCACTGGGGGGGAAGGGGGGGGAGCATATTTAGCACTTGGTGAGGCATATTTGGCACTGGAGGGGGGGGGGGTGAGAGCCAGAGCCGGATTAAGTCCATGGGGTGCCCGGGGTACTTAAAACAGTGGGGCCCCTATTCAAGAGAGGAGAAGGAGGGCGGGGGGGGGGGGGAATCACATCCCAGCCAACGATCGAGCTGCGCTCCCGTCCCCGCCAACCGCACAGACAGCTGAGCGACGGCTCAGCTCTCCAATCATGTATGAATGAAGCAGCCTGCCGCTCAGCCACTGGGGCAGCCTACTTCACTCATACTGTACGTTATTGGACAGCTGAGCCGTCGCTCAGCTGTCCTGTTTGTACGGCCACCGCTGCAGTGCGGATGGGAGTACAGCACAACAGATCGGATCGGAAGAGAGATCCGATCTGTAGTGTGGCAGGGGGCCCTTTTGGAAAGGGGGGCCCGGTGGTAAGTATCCCCGAGACCCTTTCCCCCCCCCCCCTTAATCCGGCTCTGGTGAGAGCATATTTGGCACTTGGTGAGGCATATTTGGCACTGGGGCAGGGGGGGGGGGGGGGAGAGCGTATTTGGCACTTGGTGAGGCATATTTAGCACTGGGGGGGAGAGAGTATTTGGCACTTGGTGAGGCATATTTGGCACTGGGGGGGAGAGTATCTGGCACTGGGTGGGGGCATAGTTGGCACCGGGGGGGGCGGGCATATTTGGCACGAGTGGAGCATATATGGCACTGGGGAGCATATTTGGCACTGGGGGGTGTATGTGTACCTGGCACTGGGGGCGAGGGCATATTTGGCACTGGGGGTATATGTGTACCTGGCACTGGGGGGGGGGCATATTTGGCACTGGGGGCTTATGGGTACCTGGCACTGTGGGGGAATATCTGGCATTGGGGGCATATGTGGCACTTTGAGCACAGCCCTAGCAACAAGCATTACCCCCTGGTTAGAAGCACTACACCCAGCTCATGAAATCCCTGGCAACAAGCATTACCCCCTAGGAATGAGCATGACACCCATCTTATTCTGTGGGAAATGCTATTGAGTCCATAATACTGTAATTACATTTTCAAAACTGGATAAGGACAAGGCTTCATGTTGTAATTATTGGCCAACTGCCTTTCTTAATTCTAATTTAAACAAATTTGCTTTCCAATTGACCTGTAGACTCAATTTTCTTTTACCCCAAATTGTTACTTCACACCAGTCTGACTTTATCCAGGTTGTCAGGCACCAGATAACATCCTAAAGACTTTATATCATCCTTTTATATGTGCATTAGTCTAAAAATCTGCTTCCATATTAGTGCTCGATAGTGAAAAGCGTTTGAAATATTTGGGTCCAACAGCAACATTATTTTCTGCTCCATATGCCTTGGTGGCTACTGCAGGCTTCATCTCAAACGCTTACATTTTCTATTTAAACAAGACAAAGTCATTAACTAATGAGTCTTTACTGTAGCTCAGGTTACTAGGGAAACGTAATAAAGACAGTCATAAAACTTGCTTACTAGCGGATGACGTTATACTTGCCCTTACAGAAGCATATGTTCCTACTCTTCATAAGCTTCTAAAACAATATAGCAAGGTCTCATATTGTAAATGAAAGACTAGCAAAACAGAAATCTCATCATTGAACCTTTATCGCTGTTTCTAATAAACTATTGAGAGGTCCATTTATCCAAGTCACCCCAACAAATAATCCCAATAAAACTACCCTACCACCTAGGGAGCAGAATATTATAGCTTCTCCCCCCACCTGCAGGACCCAGAGGCTTCCCCTACACAGCCATTTTCCCCAAAGTTCTGGGATTAGTCTCGGATTTCAGATTTGTAAGACAGACCAGAAAGAACTGAATCTATGTGTTTGTAGTTAATGAAAGGCATAGCTGTGCTTGGCCAGTTATGTAAGGATCTAAGGGGTAGATGTATTAACCTGGAGAAGGCATAAGGAAGTGATAAACCAGTGATATCTGCAAGTTGATAAAGGCAGCAGCCAATCAGATCCTAACTGTCAATTTACATATTGGAGCCGATTGGCTGGTGCGTTTATCACCTTGCACATATCACTGGTTTATCACTTCCTTATGCCTTCTCCAGGTTAATACATCTGCCCCTAAATGTCCAGGTGGCTTACTAGTCTCAGACCTTAAGTCATATCCTTCTGCTGTTATATGAGATTGGCGGGTTTGTCCGCTGGATTTAAAACAGCAACAGTAATAAATACTAAACAAGACTTATTTAGTATTAATTACAGTTGCTGTTTTAAATCCAGCGGACAAAGACGGGATCATTGGAGGCTTTGATAAACTGCAGCTTAATGGGTTTAAGTAGAGTATAACAAACAAGAAGCTGCTCCTACTCAGTGACTCACTTTCCCAAATCACCTTTCCCAGATCCTATTATCCATTACTACGGCCTAAACGTAATATTAATGGAGCACATTTAATACTAAATTAGCTCTGGCACCTACTTCTTCACCCCTGGTACCTTTACATTACTGTTGCCCCACACAATTGCTCCCTGCTGGTCAATCCATTTGTGAATACATCTTATGTGCGCACATCATCGCAAGAGCATTACGGCAGACGTGAGAGCGGCATAGACACATGCGCAGTCAGATTATAATCGCTCAACTGTGCAAAACTCTGGTTTGCATACATCTCTGAATCAGGCCCTTCAATCGTCACGAAGGACCCTAATTATCAAGAAATGGTAATTAGCAAGAATTGGAACAGTCTCTTTCTCTTTTAGCCATGTAGAATCTTTATTGAAACGTCTATTTAAATGAACTCTTATCCCCAATACAATGTCTTCTTCTGTTTGCTATCTGTGCTTAGGAAGAAATCGTAACATGTTCAAAACTCTGCTGCAGAAATTCTGGGAATGTCCTGGGATCCGTCAGCTATGGAAATTTGTATTCTGCATTTTTTAATAAATGACACTACCATATGCAATTAATACGGGTCCTGCTTATATATTACAGGACTTAATTTCCCTCAGGATAATATTTCCTCTAAGGATCATTACTTTATTAACTTAGTCCTAATTGCTGCTACTAGGACAACAGTCTCATGAGCTTGGGGTATACAATCTATCAATCTTCTTATCAGATTTTAGTAAAAGTTTAAAGATTTTTGCTTTATACCATATAAACATAACGCTTCCTTACCCAAGACCAATCAACATTTTACTGAAATATTGTGCTCCAACATAAAGAATCAAGACCCCTCCCTGTAGAAACCCTGCACTACTTAATTAAAAGTAGACACCTCTCGAATATTGTAATATTATGTTTTTGTCCCATGACTCCTGTATACAAATATGCCTCCATTCCTCATCCCCTCCGCCAGGATCACTTCTGCCTTTTCTTATGTTTTCCTCTTTTCACTTTACCAAATGGTAAAGAGAAAGATTTTGCTGCTGCAATCAGGTCTGAATTAGGCCCATTGTACAATGTACAGTTATTACTGATGTGGTATTGCATGCTAGTTCTATCCATGATGAGGACAATGATTAATCCGTTCACTTTAAAATCAGTCATTGTATTATTTCTGGTGGCACTAAATCGAGTCTAGTCATAAAGATGCTACAACGATTATTGACGGCATCTTCAGCGATAGTAATAAGTAGGATGGGATGAGATCAGCAGGGAGGGAAAAAGAACTCTGCTCAGGTCATACAACTCTCCTAAATTTGGTTCAGAATTGTCACTACCTCTACGGCCTATACAGCAACCTCATATTGTTTGGTTTTACTTGTCATTGCATTTGCAAATAAATAGTCCTAGAATCTAAAATTGGTTATGGAAGGTAAAAGGCATTTTCCAAAATCTGGGACCTTTTGGCATACAGCTATTTTTTTCAGGGTTCATACATTTTCCAACAGCCTCAGATAAAAGCTATAGGGGTCAATTCAGACTGGATCGCTGCCACCGTCTGAATCTTTTTGTGGAGTCCGCACGCTCAGCGGCTGCACTGCGTGTGCACACCCGGGGAGCCCAGTGAGATGCTATGAGCCCCATCCCGCCCAGCGACCACCTCTGCCTGTCAATCAGCGTTGTCCAGACAAAGGAGTCGTGTCCGGACTGTTGGGTGGGCGGTCCGCAGCGGCTGCGTGACATCACACGCAGCCGCTGTGACCCGGGACGCGGCCAGTAGCTCCCTGCCAGAGCGCAAGAGCTGCACTGGCAGGGAGCTACTCACCTGGTACGAAAGCATCGCTGCTGTGCAATGCTTTTGTACCTGTGCGGGAAAGGTAGGGCCTGACATGCGGGGCGGACTAGCTCTGTGCTGGCCTTCCCCCCCTCATGTCAGAGTAACTGATCGTAGATGTGCTAAGTTTAGCACATCTACGATTAACTCTGAATGACCTCCATAGATTGGTAGAGTGTGAGCAGATAGACCATCACAAGTCCATCTACCCTGTTTAAAAGTAGTGAACAGAATTGTGAGGTGATTTTTCATTTCAGAATCAGCAAAATGCTGGGAAAAATGTCTGCAGAAATCAGCCACTGGGGTTCCATCTATGGGGAGGAGTTGGTGGTTGCAGAGCTTTATATTAACACTTAATTGTGTCTTTCACATACCTATAAGGAGGTTATAACTGAAATGATCAGACAATATGTTATAAATGTACTGCAATAAAAATTTGTCTATGATGCATAGTTTAAATAGGCAAAAAAAAAGTAATGAGAACATGTCCAATGGAAAACTGATGGGGCGGGGTGTTATATTCAGAAAATACTTCATGACAGATGCTGCAACAGAGTCAACTAGTTAAAACAAGTGGTTATGGAAATGTAACAGAAACTGTAGAAAAAGATTCATAAAGATTTGACAGAAAGTGATGAATTGGGTAACATCCTTACATCAGGAATGATACAGAAGGACTGGCATATAGCAGAGATAGTCCCAATATTTAAAAAGGGAATTAAAACTCATCCCGGTGACTATAGACTGGTAAGTTTGACATCTATAGTGCGGAAAATACTGAAAGGTATAATAACGGCAGTACGAATGGTGTAATGGTCAGCATTACTACCTCACAACACTGAGGTCATGGGTTCCATTCCCACCATGGCTCTAACTTTGTGGAGTTTGTATATTCTCCCCGTACTTGCGTGGGTTTCCTCCGGGTACTCTGTTTTCCTCCCACAATCCCAAAAAATTCTGGTAGGTTAATTGGATCCCAACAAAATTAACCCTAGCACGAATGTGTGTGTGTACATGTAGTAGGGAAAATAGATTGTAAACTCCTCTGGGGCAGGTACTGATGTGAATGGCTAAATATTCTCTGTAAAAGTGCTGCGGAATATGAGTGCGCTATATAAAGAACTGGAAATAAATAAATTAATAATAAATAAATAAAGGATAGCATACTAGAGTACATGGATACCTCTGAGGTTATTAATAGGAATCAGAATGGTTTTGTGAGGGACAGGTCATGTCCAATTAATTAGCTTGTACGAGAAAGTGAGATAATATTGATCAGGGTAAAGCAGTGGATGTCGTCTTTTTGGACTTTGCTAAGGCCTTTGACAAAGTCCCACATAAGAGACTCATTTTCAAATTAAAAGAATATATATATCAAGTATATATACAGGCGCTGTGAAGAGTGTGCTTTTCCTAGCAGCTGAATAGGTAAGGGGTAGTCAAACCCTTTAAGTAACAAGAGAAGGAAAATAGGTATACAGCGCTATTTGACACAGTGTATTTTAAAAAGGTAGGTATTTAATAATAGGTTGTTTTAAAAATCAATAAAATTTGAACAGTTATGTTTACAAACTAAAATATAATATGTCACAATAATGACTTCTGGTGGACTGAAAAATCTGTTAATACTGACACCAACTGGTGTGTTATGCACACATCAACATATTTGAAACCAGCACATATACAGTCATGCAGATGGACCAAATGAATAATAGTTCATCCAAGTGGATGTTGTTACCACGTCTGTGTTCCGTTTAAAGAGGTTCCCATAAAGTGCAAAGTCCGTATGGCAACGGCGACAGTTGTAGGGGTCCTGGTTCACAGTTCACTCGGAACTCCGTGTTCCATTAAATGGGCTCTCCTATGGATATGGTAGGCAAAAGACAGTGCCTATAGGGGTCCTGGTTCACGGAGACAAGAAAGTGCAAGGTCCTGACTGTAGATGGTGGCGTGGTGATGGTGCTGGTCAGCAAATGTCCACACAGGTCTTGGCCTAACGCGTTTCGCTGCTCCAGGCAGCTTTGTCAAAGCTGCCTGAAGCAGCGAAACGCGTTAGGCCAAGACCTGTGTGGACATTTGCTGACCAGCACCATCACCACGCCACCATCTACAGTCAGGACCTTACACTTTCTTGTCTCCGTGAACCGGGACCCCTATAGGCACTGTCTTTTGCCTACCATATCCATAGGAGAGCCCATTTAATGGAACACGGAGTTCCGAGTGAACTGTGAACCAGGACCCCTACAACTGTCGCCGTTGCCATACGGACTTTGCACTTTATGGGAACCTCTTTAAACGGAACACAGACGTGGTAACAACATCCACTTGGATGAACTATTATTCATTTGGTCCATCTGCATGACTGTATATGTGCTGGTTTCAAATATGTTGATGTGTGCATAACACACCAGTTGGTGTCAGTATTAACAGATTTTTAAGTCCACCAGAAGTCATTATTGTGACATATTATATTTTAGTTTGTAAACATAACTGTTCAAATTTTATTGATTTTTAAAACAACCTATTATTAAATACCTACCTTTTTAAAATACACTGTGTCAAATAGCGCTGTATACCTATTTTCCTTCTCATGTTCAAATTAAGAGAGCTCGGTGTAGGAAACACTATTTGTACAAGTGTGAGTAATTGGCTGTACAACAGGAAACAGCGAGTGGTGGTTAATGGGACGTTCTCTGAATGGGAATACCGCAGGGTTCAGTACTCGGGCCACTGCTGTTGAACATATTTATTAATGTCATAAGAGTGGGCCTGGAAAGCACAGTGTCAATTTTCGCAGACGATACTAAACTGTGTACAGTAATTAATTCAGACAACGATGTTGAGTCACTACGGAATTACTTATCTAAACTGAAGACAAATGGAGAATGATGTTCAATATAGAAAAATTTAAAGTTATGCACTTTGGGACTAAGAACAATCGAGCAGCCTATAAATTAAATGGGGAAAATGTAGGAGTAACAGTAGTTGAAAAGGATTTGGGTGTGCTCATCGATAATAGACTTAGTAGCAGTACGCAATGTCATAGTGCAGCAACAAAAGCAAATAAGATGTTAGCATGCATAAAACGGGGAATGGAGACAAGGGATGAGAGTGTAATCCTGTCACTGTATAAATCATTGGTGCGGCCACACCTGGAATATTGTGTACAGTTCTGGGCACCACACTATAAAAAAGATATCTTGGAACTCAAAAGGGTTCAGAGGCGAGCCACCAAACTGGTTAAGGGGTTAGAGGCACTGGATTATGAGGAAAGACTTACAAGGTTAGATATGTTTACACTGGAAAAGAGGCGGCTGAGAGGGGACATTATTAATATTTATAAATACATAAAGGGACAATACAAGGATCTGTCAGACGATTTGTTTATAACAAAAAAAAAACGCTACACAGGACACGTGGACACCCTCTGAGTTTAGAAGAGAAAAATTTCATACACAACAAAGGAAAGGGTTCTTCACAGTAAGAGCAGTAAGAATTTGGAATTCTCTACCAGAGAAGGTAGTATTGGTAGACTCAGGCAACACGTTTAAAAGTGGATTAGATAAATTCCTAACTGAAATAAATATCCAAGGATACAGCATTTAAATGAAGTAACATTTTATAATACAGGTTGAACTCGATGGACATTTGTCTTTTTTCAACCTCATCAACTATGTTAATATGTATGTAATATTGTAATGTGACGGTACACATCAAACCACAACTGCCAACATAACAACTGTATTGGCATGTGTCAATTTGCATTCATATTACCTGTAATGACCTAACATAACATATATCTGCCTGTTATGAATCCATGCCCGTCCACCAATGAAAGTATAGTAGGGTAAAGGGTTCATATGGGGGTAGAATCTAATGTCATCCATGGTGAATCTCTATCAGACTACAGGGCAGATGTATCAAGCCTTGGGGGCCTATTTATCACAATCTGCAATTTTAATGCAGATGTGATAAATATTTTTGTCCTTATTTGCAATTTGAAAATTAAAATTTTCATGCAAATTAATGTAAATCCTTTTGCCAGGAGACGGGCTCCGATAAAGAACCCAATCCAGGCGGAACCCTGAAAGCAGTGAGATAGCATAACACTATCACACAGTATCCTGGTTCAGATCCCCGGCAGCCAATATGCATGCGTGGCCGGCTCATGTGTCACTAGGGGGCCAATTAGCACGTTAGTAGCCCATAGGCTACTATAGGGTAATGCCATCTGGAGATGTCATTACCTACCAGGTCCAACTCTGGAATGCAACATCTGTGGGGGCTGCATTTGGAAGGACCATTATTTTTTGCCACTGTGCATGTACCACGATGGTCATGCAACAGAAGTTGCAGAGATTCTGCAGTCCAATCAGTAGTTACTGGCACGAATGGTCACCCAGGCCAGCGGCGACAACCGCACCTACCCAAAAGCTTACTGCAGCATTTTTAGCTATTGATTACAGTGAGGTGTGAGAGGATAGAAGCGGCGGCTACAGGGATCTATGAGCAATGAGAAAGCATATTTACCCTACATTTTCTTGAAGGGTGGTGGTGTGGCTCCTGAGTCACGTCATCACATCCCTGCCCCTTCTACTTGAAAATTGGGCTGGACATAGGGAGGTTGTCTTGGCTCCAGGGAGCCCTAGAGACCTCCGTCTAATTTTATGCATCTCATGGAAACTACGGGAGAGTCAGTAAGTGTGAGCTACACTTCACAAGACATTTATGTGCTGCAAACACTACTGGAAAACACCCATAATGTCTATGCACAAGTGCATATTATATGGGATGTAGTTATGTGACCGGCGGTCAGGAGACCCAGGGCCGGATTAAGGGAGGGGCGACAGGGGTGGCCGTCCTGGGGCCACCACACACTGCTTTTTCAATAAGAGACTAGTCTCCCTCCAGCGGCTCAGCTGCTGAGGCGCTCCTCCGTGTACAGTCAGTGTCACGGGATATTGAAGGGAAATCCCACAAGACACTGTTTTCCGCCAGTGTCTGCTGCTGTGGCGCACTATCCCTGCCCAGTCTGCTCCGTGAAGTGTGTGTGTTTGTATGTCGCATGTGTGTGTGGGAGGGGGAAGGGTGTGGCAGCTATTTTAGTAGTGGGGGCCCCTATACATTCATTGCCCTGGGCCCCAATCAGCCTTAATCAGGCCCTGAGGAGACCGTCGGTCACAATACCTCCACGGACTCTTCCCACTCATGGGTGTCCATGACACCTATAGAGTGGGAATAGAGTGGCGAGCATAGCTCACTACCGAGCCCGCAAGGGGCTTGGTTGCGCTCGCCCCCTCTGCCTGCGTCCGGGATCCCAGCCGCCGCTGGCGCCTACCCAACCCTACTATACATTATATGCAATCAAATACATACAAGAGATGGTGTTTCCAAAAAGATGACGTGAAGCCTCTGAAATATGACATGTGGCCTTGTTCTCAGGTCCGAACTTGGTGGGAAGACCCCTGTTTTCATTGTCCCTCACCCATTTTAATGTCTAGCTCTAGGAGGCAATGTTGTGTGATATCATAAGGATCTCTGCATTACACGAAAGACTCCTGTGTGATTTATATGCGGCAGTGATTGTGTGAGAATTAGACACTGCTGAGATCAGTGCAGTTCAGTTGTACACCTTGCTTCATATGACAATACATTACAATTACCTGGTGGTGATACCCCCTTACTGCAATCCTTTAATCATATACTGCATAACAGGCCGTGGATAATTCTGTCTTTGTTGCTATAAATCCAAAAAGCTGTTTTCAATAGGACCGGGGCATTGTATATAATACCTGTAAACGAAATCCCACCCGATACTTCTCTATAACTCAAAAGAAAATGAAAAGGCAATCACTTGATCCCAAGCTTTAGAACACAGGGGCAATATATCAGCGCCTCAAGGAGCTGCTAATGGCGTATCTTGCCGGGAATGACAAACTGAGCCCTGCTGAAACTTCTAGAAGAAGAAAAAAGCCTTTATTGTTAGAGGGTATTAAACGTTACATTGATTCCGGCTCTACAAGAAAAATGTTCTACATGGATCCAGAACAAATGCAGAACAAGCTATAAACATTAGCACAAGCTGACCTCCCTTTATGTGCCTGTGACCCACTGTGTGAGCCGGCTTTACTTCCCTTTGAGACGGGGATTAGTCGTAAATTCCAAGTAAATTCACCATATCAGTGGCTGGTTCAGTTTGATGAGTTTGGGCTTGGAAACATGATTTCATTTAATGAATAATCTCAGTATCTTAATACTGGAAAACACACAATATTGCTAGTAACCCATTCGGTTTATTTTCTATAGTGAATGCCGTAGGGTAAAGGTATTCAAGTAAAAGGTTTACTTACCTACGTGAGATATAGGTGGAAGGTGCTGGGGGGGTGGTGTCACAAACTACATTTCTTTTTCATCCACTAGGGGTCACTGGAGTACTCTTGGGATATGGACGGTTCCACAGGAACTAGGCACTGAATAAATTAAAATTTGAGACTACTCCTCCCCTCCATATCCCAGTGTACCTCAGTGTTTTTTCGGTGCTCACTGAGCAACAAGGCCTTTGGAGTTGGTCCACAATTATTGAATTTTTTTTTTTTTCTCAAGGTTCCACATCCCTTCCCCCCTTCCAGAAAGGCGAGGGTCCGGGATAGTGGAAGCTGCTGAAGCAGCTGTGGGTGTCGGGCCTCTTGGAAAGAGCTCCCTCACCACCATGTGCAGGACGCCTGCAGAAAAGGCAGACGGAACTTAGAGAAGAAGCCCCGTCATAGCCCTCACCACAAGGTCCAGGTATGTTGGGACGGGGTGGTCAGCTCACACTGCCGCCCCGCAGTGTGGGGATACTGTGTGTGCGTGTGGCCGCCCGCAGCTGTTTTCAGCCGCCCGCCGCCGCTTCCAGCGCTGCTGATTACGCTGCCTCCCCGCCGCTCTGAGCCGCGCCGGCCACGTTGATTTATGCATAGGCCGCTCCACGGATCTATGCAGCGCGCTCCCCAGCTCCGATGCCGCTTCCGGCTCCCTCTCCACCATAGCCCAGCCTCCGTGTATAGTGTGACGGTACACGGAGCACGGGGGGGGGGGCGGGGAGGCACACAAGTAAAAATCTCATGTTCAGGCAGCGCTCCATATGTATTACAATAGGCTATTAAGCCTTTGTTAAACAGGATATAAGAGGTTTATTAAATCTGCATGCATAAGTATAAGCTGCATTTTGTGTTATACTGTGAGCATGGGGACATATTAACCATGCTTCCTGTTTTTCCTGTTGTATTTCCAGAATTTCCTGTATTACATCTCTCCTCCATTGAAGGCGCAGGGGTGTTAGGGGGAATTTGGGATCAGGCATATTGCTGGCGTGCACTGCGCTTGGCCAGATATATATTTATAGAGACACCTTAGTGCTATTTACTGAGTCGCGCAAGTTGTTTGTCTTTGTTTTTTGTATTGTCTGTCTGCATAATGAGTAAGACACCAGCAAAGTCCAAAAAGCAGTTTCACTGCAATGTCTGTAAGGGTGTATTAACGGATGGATCTACCACATGTAAATTATGTTTTGTAAATTCAGAAACAATTACAATTTCTGCTCCGGTTTCAAATCCAATTTCAACCCCGGACCCGCCATGGGCTATGTTAGCAGATGTCCTAGCTGGATTGCAATCAGAATTGGCCGCCTCTCGGCAGGAGCGAGAGGCGGCAAGATCTGAGTCTAGGGTGAGACCGCTAGAACTATCGGAGGGGTCTCAGCCTTACCAAAAGTCCAAATCCTCTTTGGGTAAGAGGGATAAGTTTCATTTGTCTAATAATTTACCAGTTTCTGCTATGTTACTTTCTGACAATTCTAGGCCAGACCTCACTGTACAAGATGAGGTTGAGGAGGGCGAACTAGACCAGCAGTCAGAGGGTGACGATTTTGGCATTGATAATCTCATCAGAGCGGTGCGTCAGTCTCTGAAGTTTACAGAAACTGAGGAGCCTCTGACAAATGATGAGGTCGTCTTTACTAAACGACAGAGAACTCCAATGTGTTTTCCTGTTTCGGAATCTCTTAATAAAATGTTACTAGAAACAAGAAAGAATCCGGATAAACGGTTTTCTATACCTCACAGATTTAGGTCTAGTTATCCGTTTCCAGACTCAGTAACAGCTACATGGGAGAATCCGCCATTGGTGGATTCATCTGTGTCTAAATTTACAAAGAAATTAACCATACCAGTACCAACTGCTACTACACTTAAGGACCCTTCGGACCGTAAAATATAAGCTATGCTAAAGTCCATGTATACAGCAGCAGGAGTGCTGCTTAGACCTGGGTTGGGTGGCATTTGGGTAACTAAGGCGCTAATGGTATGGATAACAGAACTCAAGTCTGCCTTAACTGATGATCACCTTATACTTCTCGCTGATCAAATCTGGGAAGCGGCTGACTATCTATGTACAGATTCTACTGACGTCTGTCAGCTCACTTCTCGCCTTTCATCATCACTAGTTACAGCACGACGAGCGCTCTGGCTACGTTCTTGGCAAGCGGAGGCAGAGGTCAAAAAAGGTATAGAAGCGTTACCTTACGGGGGCGAGAAGTTATTTGGTCCTGAATTGGACAAATGGATTTCTGAGGCCACGGGAGGAAAGTCGGTTTTCTTACCATTACCTCCAACAGTACCTAGAAGGAGATATTCTGGACCAGCGTTCAAATCCTTTAGACCTCAGTCCTTTCGCGGGCGTGGCAGGGGAACGGCCACACCTGGTAGACGAGGTTGGGTGACGTGGTTTCCAACAAACCAATACCACTCGTCAGGATACTAAAATCACCGGCAAGCCAGTGGCATGACGGGCTCCCAGCCCATCTCGGATCTCCTATTGTGGGAGCACGCCTTCAGTCATTCCAGTTGGCGTGGCTTCAGACGTCCACAGATGGGTGGATCCGCAATTTAGTTTTAAAAGGTTACAAAATAGAGTTCGACTGTCTCCCGCCAATGCGGTTTTTCAGGACAGGACTGCCTGTGTCGGACGACAAGAAGGCGGTTCTGCAGATTGCCATTCAGTCTCTGCTGGATGCAGCAGTTTTGATTCCGGTCCCTGTACACCAACAGGGTCAGGGATATTATTCCAGTCTGTTTGTGGTACCAAAGCCGGATGGCTCGGTCAGGCCAATATTGAACTTTAAGGGTCTCAATCAGTACGTCACTTACTACAGATTCAAGATGGAATCTCTGCGGTCAGTAATTGCAGGCCTAGAGCCACAGGAATTCATGATTGCGCTGGATCTCAAGGATGCGTACTTACACATTCCGATTTGGCCACCTCATCAAAGGTTCTTGCGGTTTGCAATACGGCAGAACCATTACCAGTTTCAGGCTCTACCGTTTGGCCTCTCGTCAGCACCTCGGGTATTCACCAAAGTGATGTCTGTGATGATAGCTCATCTCAGATCCCTGGGAGTGATAATAGTTCCGTACTTGGACGATTTACTCATCAAAGCTCCGTCTCACCAAATCCTCCTTCAACAGGCGTTGCTGACATACAATGTACTTGTTCACCGCGGTTGGATTGTCAACTTCAAGAAATCACATCTAATTCCGTCTCAACGACTTCAATTCCTAGGTATGATTCTCGATACGGTAAATCAAAGAATTTACCTACCTGAACAGAAAGTTCAGGTCATTCGTCATCTGGTACAATTAGTGCTCAAGCCACACACAGTCTCGGTTCATTTGTGCATTCGCCTCTTAGGCACAATGGTGGCGGCTTTCGAAGCGCTTCAGTTCGGAAGACTTCACTCACGTCCTTTTCAACTGGATGTGCTCACACAGTGGTCGGGCTCGCATCTGCAGATTCACCGCAGGGTGAGGTTGTCTCCAAGGGCCAGAGTGTCTCTACTCTGGTGGCTCAAAGTACAGAATCTAACCGCAGGGAAACGGTTCGACGCCTGGAATTTGATAATTCTCACAGCGGACGTGAGTCTCAGAGGTTGGGGAGCTGTAGTTCAAAATTATCAGCTCCAGGGTCTCTGGGCGGATCACGAAAGATTGCTGTCTATGAATGTCCTGAAACTCCGGGCAATTTACAATGCGCTACGACAAGCAGTGCACATGCTGCAGGGCTCAGGCTGTTCAGGTGCAGTCAGACAATGCGACGGCGGTCGCATACATCAACAAACAAGGAGGAACAAAAAGCCGCATGGCAATGCGGGAAGTAGCTCGAATCCTCAATTGGGCCGAGTATCACCAAGTGATATTGTCGGCTGTATTCATTCCGGGAGTGGACAACTGGGAGGCGGATTATCTCAGCCGTCGGGATTTTCATCCAGGAGAATGGGCATTAAATCCAGAAGTGTTTCACATGCTGGTCCAGAAGTGGGGTTACCCGCAAGTGGACCTGATGGCATCTCGCCACAATCATCAAACGCCCCAGTACATGTCCAGAACGAGAGATCCAAAGGCAGTGGCGGTGGATGCTCTCACAATCACGTGGCCATACAGTCTCGTGTATCTGTTTCCACCGTTTCCGCTGCTCCCTCTGTTGCTAAAACGGATCAAAAGAGAGTCCGTCACAGTCATACTAGTGGCGCCTCATTGGCCTCGGAGAGCTTGGTTTTCGGATCTCCGCGGTCTACTCGCAGACAATCTTTGGCCGCTCCCACTACGTCCGGACCTGTTACAACAGGGTCCGTTCCTTTACCCCGATTTAGCGCGGCTGCGTTTGACGGGGTGGCTGTTGAGACAGCCCTCTTAAGAAGAGAGGGCATTCCAGAATCGGTTATACCAACCATGTTACGAGCTAGGAAGCCGGTTACGGCAGCTCATTATTACAGAATTTGGCGTGCCTATATAGGTTGGTGTGAAGCTCGGAAGTTTCCGACATCATCTTTCAAGTTATCCCGTCTTTTGTTATTTCTACAGACAGGGTTAGATGGAGGACTGCGTTTATCCACACTAAAGGTGCAGATATCTGTGTTGTCAATTTATTTTCAAAGAAGATTGTCTCTATTGCCGTCGGTACACACCTTTATGCAGGGTGTCCTCAGAGTACAGCCTCCATTCACTCCACCTACTGCGCCATGGGACTTGAATCTGGTTTTAGATTTCTTACAGTCTTTTTATTTTGAACCCTTACAACAAGTGGATATTAAGTTTCTCACTTGGAAAACAATTTTTCTCCTAGCCTTGGCTTCGGCAAGGCGTGTTTCAGATTTGGGTGCCTTGTCATGCAAGCCACCGTATTTAGTGTTTCATGATGATAGAGCGGAACTTCGGACGAATCCCGCTTTCCTACCAAAAGTAATGCCCTCTTTTCACATCAATCAACCAATAGTAGTACCTGTGTTAACAGGAGATTCTGGAACCTTGGATGTGGTACGCGCACTACACGTTTATGTATCCCGAACGTCTACAGTTCGTAAGACGGATACCTTGTTTATCCTCTATGATGCGGCCAAGTTGGGTTGGCCAGCTTCTAAGCAGACCTTATCCAGATGGATAAAACGGACCATACGTCAGGCTTACCTTCATGCTAGGTTACAGCCGCCTACATCAGTAACAGCTCATTCCACACGTTCTGTAGGAACGTCATGGGCAGCTGGTCGTGGAGCTTCTACGACACAGCTTTTCCGTGTGGCTACATGGTCTTCAGTGCACACGTTTGTGTGCTTTTACAAGTTTGATACTTTTGCGGCATCAGCATCTAGCTTTGGCCGTCTAGTGTTACAGGTGCCAAACAGCTCTCCCGCCCACGGGGGGAAACTTTGGTACGTCCCAAGAGTACTCCAGTGACCCCTAGTGGATGAAAAAAAAAAATAGGATTTTGGTACTTACCAGGTAAATCCTTTTCTTTGAATCCATAGGGGGCACTGGACGCCCACCCAGAGCAGTTTTACCTGGTTGTGGTAGGTTCAGAAAATCTTATGGTAACACACTCTCACCGACTGTTTCAAATTAGCAAGTTCTATCGAGTTGGTGTCAACTGTAAGTTGTCAGTAACGTTATGTGTCAACTTTATTGTTGTCCGTTTTTGTTATATGTAATTCTCCATTGTCAACCTCTATAGCTCCTGTTTGGCTCAGTAAAAAAACACTGAGGTACTCTGGGATATGGAGGGGAGGAGTAGTCTCAAATTTTAATTTATTCAGTGCCTAGTTCCTGTGGAACCGTCCATATCCCAAGAGTACTCCAGTGCCTTCTATGGATTCAAAGAAAAGGATTTACCTGGTAAGTACCAAAATCCTATTTTTTGCAGCTCCGCCCCATCATTGCCACACCGTCATGGTCAGGGGCGGATTGGCCACAGGGCTCACTATGAAGATTCCTGGTAGGCTGACGTGTCTGTGGAGCCTGTTTTGTGTGTTGTCATGGGGCTCCACCCCCCACATGACAGGCAGCCCACAACACTGCATTGTCCCCATTCATTGTTATTTCATATCTGCAGTACAGCAACTCTGCCATTCAGTGATGCTGCCATGGCTACACGGTATGTTATACCTCTTGTGCTGCCCATGTCGGGCCACCTCTACAAAATTTACAGGGCCAATTTTAGTTCCCAATCTGCCCCTGGTCTCAGACACAACTGCAGCAAAAGACGCAAAGCACGCCACAATTGCTCCCCTGTCATCATACTGCACCCCAATTAAGCCAGCTTCCATATATTTCCTGGGCTGGTTTTCCATCCAGATCCGCCACTGCGATCATGGGCCATGGTGATGCAAAGTAAATTCTGTATTTTATTGACCATTAGATCTATATAGCAGTAGTTATGCAATTTAATGCATTTATATAGCTTTTTGTTCCACAAATGTTACATAAAATTCATTACACTGGCGAGCACAGATCACGTAGTGGTTAGCATTACGTCCCCACGGCACTGAGATCATTACCATTTATAGATATTATGTGTAGAGTTTGTATGTCCTCGCCATGGTTGTGTGTGTTTTTTCCAGATGCCACAGTTTACTCCCACACTCTATAAACATACTGTCAGGTTAACTGGCTTCTGACACATTAGCAGGGGAGAAGAAAAGGGGGGTAGAGACATCTTTGTATAAATCAACCCAGGATTACAAAAATGGGCCAGGAATAGCTTCCCTAGTGTGTGCTATACAAATTACTGATAATAAATAAAGGAATTTCAGTTAAGTCTTTGCATCTTCGCCAGACTCTGATACTTTTTCTGAGAACCGTCTTTGTTTGCTCTGTTCCCTCATCCATGTCTTGTATCGTTGAATGTTAAAGCTGTGTACAATTTTTAATTCACATATTTCTGAAATTTTATTTTTTGCGATATGGGTAAACAACCAAAAAATAATTAGTGCTGTGAATTGAACAATTGTAGTTCTACCCCTTCTGTACAACACTTCAATTCAATGTAATTAATTGCGTATTGCATCATCGAGACGCCAGCCCACCAGTTTCCTGAAGGAAGTAGGTAAACCCAGGACACTGGTCCACTTTATATTAAGCAGTCTCCCGGACATTCCGAGAAAATATGGCAGCATCTAATATTAATTACATTACTATTAAAATAATTTTTTGTTTGTTTAAATCTAGCTATTTATATTGCACTGGCGTAACTATCAATGGTGCAGGGGGTGCAGCTGCTATGGGGCCCGGGCTGCTTCAAGGCCCACTCCCCCCCCACCCCGCATCCATTCATGGACTGTTTCCAATGTCCGTATCTCCCATTACCCCTCCCGCGCTAAAAAGTCAGCCGCTGATATCACAAAACCCCATTCCCCCAAGGCAGTGCAGCCACACGGAGAATGCAGCAAGGGGTCTACCCAGCAGGCTCAGAGTCTCATGATTTGTGGGTATTTAGGGTACATGGGCCTACTGTCGGGAAGTGCTCTGCTTGAGTCAGGTAGTGCTCACTCCCACTTCCTCTCTCTCTCTCTCGCTCCTCTCTTTCTCCCTAATAGTCTCTCTCCCTGACAACACACTCTCTCCCTCACTCTCTTCCAGAACACACTCTCTCTCTCTCCCTGACACACTCTCTCTCTCTCTCTCTCTCTGACACTATCTGCTTCTCTCCCTCCCTGACACTCTCTCTCTCTGACACACTCTCACTCTCCCTGAAACTGTCTCTCTCTCTCTCTCTCTCTCCCTGACACTGTCTTTCTCTCTCTCTGACATACTCTCTCTCCCTGACACTGTGTCTTTCTATCTCTCTCCTTAACACTGTCTCTCTCTCCCTGACACGGTGTCTCTCTTCCTGATGCCGACTCTCTCCCCCTGACTCACTCTCTCTCTCTGACACTTTCTCTGACACCCTCTCTCTCGTTCTTTCTCCCTCTCTCTCTTCCTTTCTCTCCCCGACATTCTCTCTCGCACCCCTCTCTTTCCCTCTCCCTCCCTGAGACTCTATATCTCTCTAACTTCTTCTCGCTCCGCTCCCTTAATTGCTACTCCCCCTTCTCTCTCTGTCACCCTCTCTCTCGCTCACTGATGCCCTCTCTCTCTCCCCCTCTCATCCCTTTCTCTCTTTCTCTCCGACACCCGCTTTCTCACTCCTCTCTTTTTCTCACATTCCCTCTTTTTTTTTGCTATGGGGCTCACAAACGTCTACTTACGCCCCTGATTGCAACCTTGGTGAGAAAAGGAAAATCCAATCTTAACATTAATGTTACATTATGGCATCTCCCTTAATGTGTAGCATATGGATACATTATTCATTACATTTGTCCTGTTAGCTGGAGGTAGAGAAAAACAAATCTCTAATACGTGCAGGACAAAAGAAATGTGTTTGCTATCAAACTTTTAATACATTTTTCTTGTATTAAGATCTACAGACTTTTTATTGTCCAAATATGGCTACAGTCAGAATAGCATTGTAATTAAACAGGTCTTCCAGAGTATATAGACAGGCTTCAGAGCATGTCTGGGCTCCTGCACTCACTGTGACCCCCAGCTTCTTATATCACGTTCTCTCAAATCAGTATTGTACTTTATCTAACCTGCTCGCTGGGATTATACAAGTGTAGTGGTGTACTGGGTGCTGGCGCTATACAAGGAAATGATTACAGTTATAGTAATAATAATAATAATAATAATAATAAGTAAGTGTTTGTTTTTGTTTTTTTTATAAAACCCTCACTATTAATGTTGTTTTCTGGAATTTATTTTCTGTGTGTTATTTTCTTGCGGCCCTGGTTTAGTTTATGAAATGGGTTGGGTATGTGTGAACGGCAGACAGGAGACCGTCGGTTGCAATGCCGACAGCGGGATCCCAGGCAATTACATGGCCGGCAGGGGGGAGGGGGGGGTGAGTTAAACGAAGCCCTTTGCGTGCTCGCTGCGCTCGCCACGCTGCGGGCTCGGATGTGTTACCACTCTATGGGTGTCGTGGACACCCACAAGTGGGAATAGTCCCTGTTGGTCGGCATGCCGACTGTCGGGATAGTGTGGGGGCGGGATGTAGGTGACGATCTCCTGACCGCCGGTCACATAACTACTGTACATCCCTATGAAACACATCATTCATTGCAGGGGTTAAAGTGAGCCGGAATGGGACGTAACTGCGTTCCATCAGTTCCACTTGGAGAACTCCGGCTCACCTAACCCATTGTTAGCCCGGCGCCACTGGAAGATGCTGGGCGCCCGCTGAGATTGTGTTACCAGCATCATGATGTCTTCTCCCATAGTGCCGAGGAGTGGACGCCGGAAGGACTGCTGCGGTCGGACGCGGGAATGGGACTCGGTGAGTATGGTGGGGGTTTTTTTTTCCCCCGTATGTGTAGCGGTGCATCTACTGGGGAGGGGGGGGGCTTTACTACTGTGGGCTTCACTACTGTGGGCATTACTACTGGGGGGGTATTACTACTGAGGGGGCATTACTACTGGGGGGCAAACTACTGTGGGCAAACTACTGTGGGCAAACTACTGTGGGCAAACTGCAAGGGGGCAAGGTACTGGGGGCATTACTAACAGGGCTAACTACTGGGGGAAAACTACAGGAGGGCATTACTACTGGGGGTATAACTACAGGGGCATTACTACTGGGGGCAAACTACAGGAGGGCATTACTACTGGGGGTATAACTATAGGGGCATTACTACTTGGGGGCATTACTACAGGGGGGCTAAACTACTGGGGGCATAACTACAGGGGTTAAACTACTGGGGGCATTACTACTTGGGGGCATTAGTACTGGGGGCAAACTACAGGAGGGCATTACTACTGGGGGTATAACTACAGGGGTATTACTACTTGAGGGCAAACTACAGGGGGGCTAAACTACTGGGGGCATAACTACAGGGGCTAAACTATTGGGGGCATTACTACTTGGGGGCATTACTACTGGGGGCATTACTAATGGGGGCTAAACTACAAGGAGGCAAAGTAAAAGGAGGCATAACTACAGGGGCTAAACTACTGGGGGCATAACTACAGGGGCAAAACTACAAGGGGGCATTATAACTGGGGGCATTACTACTGGGTGCTAAACTACAAGTGGGCAAACTACTGGGGCTAAACTACTGCGGGCATTACTAACGGGCAGACTACATGGGGGCTAAACAACGGGGGGCTAAACTGCTGTGGTCATAACTGCAGGGGCATTACCACTGGGGGCATAACTACTGGGGCTAAACTACATGGAGCTAAACAACTGGGGGCATTACTACAAGCAACATTACTACTGGGGGCAATACTACACGTGGGCATTACCATTAAGGGCATTACTACTGGGGAGCACTACTAATGAGGGCATTGTAAAGGAGGCACTTCATAAGTGGCATCACTCCTGGGAACATAAGGGGCACTACTATTGCGGGCATTGCATATGGGGCACCACTACTATGGGCTCTATATAAAGGGGCACTACCAGTACAGTGGACATTGCATAATGAGCACTACTACTGTGGGCATTGTATAAGAGGCGCTACTGCTGTGGGCATTATTACTATTGTGTGACCACGTCCCTTTCTTTGAGACCACGCCCCTTTTTTGCGGTACGCGCGCAATAACTTTATTACATGGGCACCTCGGGGAGGGGGGTGAGTTCCACCACGTCTCTAGGACCACTTTAAGCACTGATTCATAGTACAGTGATATTTGTTGCTTACTTTGGAACTTTGAATTATAAACCAAGATTACTGGTTGATGCAAGCATTGCTGTTAAGGATGCTTGTGTGTGCACAATTAAATGGAGTCCTAAAGACAAGGAAGTTCTGCTGTAATATAAATATATATATATATATATATATAATTATTATTTTTACTATTTGTTGTTCTGCTTGATTTGCTTTGATCCCCTTCTTGACATCACTATCCAGAAATCCCAGCTGTTGGAGGACAAAGCAGACTTGTATAAGGGCTGCAGGTTTTTGTGTAATGTAAGTTTAGAAAATGCATTGTTAATATGAGAGATATAAAGAACGCAGTTTACTACCAAAATTGGAAATATTTCTACTCTCTGAAAAAAAATATCTGACCAGATGTTTGTAAGAATTGGCAGAGTAGATATCGCGTAGTCACCTTTCCTGGATTTGTTTCCATCCTTTCATGTATATAAACTATAGCATAGTTTTTTGCTCATTAATGAGACTTATAGAATGTTTTCTATTTTTATAGACTCATTTTCTCAAGAAAGAAACCTTAGGTTTGCAGAATATGATCATTAATTTCAAGATAAAAGCAACTTTTTTTTTTACAAGTCCATTTTTAGTTAACTCATTTGAAAAGAGGTGACCCCTTCTTTGAAAGCAGTCAGGTCAATCAGTAGTCCCTTGAGTACTCACTACCATAATGTAATAATTATACTGTAACGATAGATTCAGTTTCTTATAAGAAAGGCATCCAATCGATTTCTATTAGTGAATTTGCCATCACCCCCCTATGCGGTCAGGAATTGCACGGCTGCCCTTACAGTAAATAATCCCTTCCAGTGCTCATGGGGAAACCTTTCTACTACAGGTTGAGTATCCCATATCCAAATATTCCGAAATACGGAATAATCCGAAATACGGACTTTTTTGAGTGAGAGTGAGATAGTGAAACCTTTGTTTTTGATGGCTCAATGTACACAAACTTTGTTTAATACTAAAATTTATTAAAAATATTGGCCCTCATTCCGAGTTGTTCGCTCTGAGTTTTTCATCGCATCGCAGTGAGAATTCTCTTAGTGCGCATGCGCAATGTTCGCACTGCGACTGCGCCAAGTAACTTTACTATGAAGAAAGTAAGTTTACTCACGGCATTTTGGCCCTCATTCCGAGTTGTTCGCTCGGAGTTTTTCATCGCATCGCAGTGAGAATTCTCTTAGTGCGCATGCGCAATGTTCGCACTGCGACTGCGCCAAGTAACTTTACTATGAAGAAAGTAAGTTTACTCACGGCATTTTCATCGCTCCGACGTTCGCATTGTGATTGACAGGAAATGGGTGTTACTGGGCGGATGCACGGCGTTTTAGGGGCGTGTGGCTGGAAACGCTACCGTTTCCGGAAAAAACGCAGGAGTGGCCGGAGAAACGGTGGGAGTGCCTGGGCGAACGCTGGGTGTGTTTATGACGTCAGCCAGGAACGAAAAGCACTGAACTGATCGCACAGGCAGAGTAAGTCTGAAGCTACTCAGAAACTGCTAACTCGTTTGTAATCGCAATATTGCGCGTACGTCGGTCGCAATTTTAAGAAGCTAAGATTCACTCCCAGTAGGCGGCGGCTTAGCGTGTGTAACTCTGCTACATTCGCCTTGCGAGCGAACAACTCGGAATGAGGGCCTTTCATCGCTCCGACGTTCGCATTGTGATTGACAGGAAATGGGTGTTACTGGGCGGATGCACGGCGTTTTAGGGGCGTGTGGCTGGAAACGCTACCGTTTCCGGAAAAAACGCAGGAGTGGCCGGAGAAACGGTGGGAGTGCCTGGGCGAACGCTGGGTGTGTTTATGACGTCAGCCAGGAACGAAAAGCACTGAACTGATCGCACAGGCAGAGTAAGTCTGAAGCTACTCAGAAACTGCTAACTCGTTTGTAATCGCAATATTGCGCGTACGTCGGTCGCAATTTTAAGAAGCTAAGATTCACTCCCAGTAGGCGGCGGCTTAGCGTGTGTAACTCTGCTACATTCGCCTTGCGAGCGAACAACTCGGAATGAGGGCCTTTGTATTAAATGACCTTCAGGCTGTGTGTATAAGGTGTATATGAAACATAAATGAATTGTGTGAATGTACACACACTTTGTTTAATACACAAAGTTACAAAAAATATTGGCTAAAATGACCTTCAGGCTGTGTGTATAAGGTGTATATGAAACATAAATGCATTCTGTGCTTAGACTTGGGTCCCATCACCATGATATCTCATTATGGTATGCAATTATTCCAAAATACGGAAAAATCCCATATCCAAAATACTTTTAGTCCCAAGCATTTTGGATAAGGGATACTCAACCTGTATTTGCAATGTATGTCCTCTGTATGCTTATTAGCATAAAGGGTTTGTTACAGAAGAAAGTTACATGACATACTCTGCGCCAGGCAAGGCCTGCTGGACTAAATCGAAGTTGCGACCGATGGTGGAGAAATCGGATCCCCTAGCCGCACATGATCTGCTTGCACCTGACGAAAAAACCCATAGTTATTACTCCACATAAAATGGAATCACCCATTATATCGATCAGTTTATGTCAATCATTCAAGCAACTTACTATCCTCCTGTGTGTTAACAACCCTGCTGGCAGAGGCGGAACTACCTTTGGTACAGCAGGTGCATTGCACCAGGGCCCCTGAGGACTAAGGGGTCCACTGCTGCGCAGACCAGCAATAAGTTATCCACCCCCACTCCCCCACAGACCATTTTGAGCAATGTCAGATGAATGGCTGAGGGACCTGCCCCTTACCTCAGGGAAGCAGGGGTAACCTTGTGTGTGCTGGGCTGATAGAGGAGTCTAAGTAACAGACAGCTGTACATTATTTCTGATTCACTGCTGTCTGTGAAATAAAGGCAGCTCACACCTGGTCTCACTGGCACTGTCAGAGTCTGCCCCTGACCGAGTGCCAAACTGAGCACAAGGGGTGGGGGCCCCTGTCACAGACAGAGCAGAGACCATTGTGTCCCTGCCCCCACCAAGGTACATGCCCCTGTTCTCCGCACCGTGCACGACATTGTGCTTGTTCCCCTGTCACCCACTGTGTCTCACTGTCATCCTTTTCTATTCACCCTCTGCCTCCCCTTGCCTTCCGTTGGCACCCTCTGCCTCTCCCTGTCACCCACTGGCGTGTGGCATATTGTGAACTTGCGTTGGGGTGGAGGAGAGAGGCCCACATGATATTTTTCCACCTGGGCCCACCACTCACAAGTTCTACCACTGCCCACCGGGGTCATCAGCTGCTATGGACCCCTTACATTCTAGGTCATTTATCTATTATTTATTATCAGTTATTTATATTTTGCACACATAACCAGAAGTGCTTTATAGAGCATATGTCAGTCATTCACACCAGTGCCCGCCCCAGTGGAGCTTACAATCTATACAATCCTGTACACGCACACACACGCACTTACTAGGGTTAATTTTGTCAGGAGCCAGTTAACCTACCAGTATGTTTTTGGATTGTGGGAGGAAACCGGAGTACCCGGAGGAAACCCACGCAAGTACAAGGAGAATATACAAACTCCACACAATTAGGGCCGCGGTAGGAATCAAACCCACAACCTCAAGGCAGTGAGGCAGTAATGCTAACCATTACACCATCTGTGCTGCAAGATCATTACTAAAAGATTAGAAATGACTGGGATGAACACTGACCTTTGTGGCACACACTAATGCTGCTTTCACATCGCAAAACCTGCTTTTGAAACGGTTCTTAAAACGGGTCTGAGCAGTTAAACCCCCTTCACATCGCATGTTGTAGCCAGTAAATTACCATTTCATTACCGTTTTGGTACCTTTCACACTGAACCCGTTTCACCCATAGAAAACAGTGGTTGTCATTATAAATGGACTTTTCTGGCCCACACATTATTAATCATTATTAATTCATTAATTATTAATAATTTGGATAGTCGTACGATGGAACCCAGCAGCTTGAAGCATTTAAACCATGTTTTTATATATGAGTGCATCCTTGACTGTCCCAGTTATTTGTCTGCAGATTTCCTCTTCCCCTCTGATTCTTAGCAGCTCCCTCACCTCTTCATCACTCCAAGTTGCCATTGTATAATATATTTGCAGTAGGAAAACGCTTCTAAACCCACTCTCATGTGTCTGATGTGTTTTTCCTAGAGATGAGCGCCTGAAATTTTTCGGGTTTTGTGTTTTGGTTTTGGGTTCGGTTCCGCGGCCGTGTTTTGGGTTCGAACGCGTTTTGGCAAAACCTCACCGAATTATTTTTGTCGGATTCGGGTGTGTTTTGGATTCGGGTGTTTTTTTCAAAAAACCCTAAAAAACAGCTTAAATCATAGAATTTGGGGGTAATTTTGATCCCAAAGTATTATTAACCTCAAAAAACATAATTTACACTCATTTTCAGCCTATTCTGAACACATCACACCTCACAATATTATTTTTAGTCCTAAAATTTGCACCGAGGTCGCTGTGTGAGTAAGATAAGCGACCCTAGTGGCCGACACAAACACCGGGCCCATCTAGGAGTGGCACTGCAGTGTCACGCAGGATGTCCCTTCCAAAAAACCCTCCCCAAACAGCACATGACGCAAAGAAAAAAAGAGGCGCAATGAGGTAGCTGTGTGAGTAAGATTAGCGACCCTAGTGGCCGACACAAACACCGGGCCCATCTAGGAGTGGCACTGCAGTGTCACGCAGGATGTCCCTTCCAAAAAACCCTCCCCAAACAGCACATGACGCAAAGAAAAAAAGAGGCGCAATGAGGTAGCTGACTGTGTGAGAAAGATAAGCGACCCTAGTGGCCGACACAAACACCGGGCCCATCTAGGAGTGGCACTGCAGTGTCACGCAGGATGGCCCTTCCAAAAAACCCTCCCCAAACAGCACATGACGCAAAGAAAAAAAGAGGCGCAATGAGGTAGCTGACTGTGTGAGTAAGATTAGCGACCCTAGTGGCCGACACAAACACCGGGCACATCTAGGAGTGGCACTGCAGTGTCACGCAGGATGTCCCTTCCAAAAAACCCTCCCCAAACAGCACATGACGCAAAGAAAAAAAGAGGCGCAATGAGGTAGCTGTGTGAGTAAGATTAGCGACCCTAGTGGCCGACACAAACACCGGGCCCATCTAGGAGTGGCACTGCAGTGTCACGCAGGATGTCCCTTCCAAAAAACCCTCCCCAATCAGCACATGATGCAAAGAAAAAGAAAAGAAAAAAGAGGTGCAAGATGGAATTATCCTTGGGCCCTCCCACCCACCCTTATGTTGTATAAACAAAACAGGACATGCACACTTTAACCAACCCATCATTTCAGTGACAGGGTCTGCCACACGACTGTGACTGATATGACGGGTTGGTTTGGACCCCCCCCAAAAAAGAAGCAATTAATCTCTCCTTGCACAAACTGGCTCTACAGAGGCAAGATGTCCACCTCATCTTCACCCTCCGATATATCACCGTGTACATCCCCCTCCTCACAGATTATCAATTCGTCCCCACTGGAATCCACCATCTCAGCTCCCTGTGTACTTTGTGGAGGCAATTGCTGCTGGTCAATGTCTCCGCGGAGGAATTGATTATAATTCATTTTAATGAACATCATCTTCTCCACATTTTCTGGATGTAACCTCGTACGCCGATTGCTGACAAGGTGAGCGGCGGCACTAAACACTCTTTCGGAGTACACACTTGTGGGAGGGCAACTTAGGTAGAATAAAGCCAGTTTGTGCAAGGGCCTCCAAATTGCCTCTTTTTCCTGCCAGTATAAGTACGGACTGTGTGACGTGCCTACTTGGATGCGGTCACTCATATAATCCTCCACCATTCTATCAATGTTGAGAGAATCATATGCAGTGACAGTAGACGACATGTCCGTAATCGTTGTCAGGTCCTTCAGTCCGGACCAGATGTCAGCATCAGCAGTCGCTCCAGACTGCCCTGCATCACCGCCAGCGGGTGGGCTCGGAATTCTGAGCCTTTTCCTCGCACCCCCAGTTGCGGGAGAATGTGAAGGAGGAGATGTTGACAGGTCGCGTTCCGCTTGACTTGACAATTTTGTCACCAGCAGGTCTTTCAACCCCAGCAGACCTGTGTCTGCCGGAAAGAGAGATCCAAGGTAGGCTTTAAATCTAGGATCGAGCACGGTGGCCAAAATGTAGTGCTCTGATTTCAACAGATTGACCACCCGTGAATCCTTGTTAAGCGAATTAAGGGCTGCATCCACAAGTCCCACATGCCTAGCGGAATCGCTCCGTGTTAGCTCCTTCTTCAATGCCTCCAGCTTCTTCTGCAAAAGCCTGATGAGGGGAATGACCTGACTCAGGCTGGCAGTGTCTGAACTGACTTCACGTGTGGCAAGTTCAAAGGGCATCAGAACCTTGCACAACGTTGAAATCATTCTCCACTGCACTTGAGACAGGTGCATTCCACCTACTATATCGTGCTCAATTGTATAGGCTTGAATGGCCTTTTGCTGCTCCTCCAACCTCTGAAGCATATAGAGGGTTGAATTCCACCTCGTTACCACTTCTTGCTTCAGATGATGGCAGGGCAGGTTCAGTAGTTTTTGGTGGTGCTCCAGTTTTCTGTACGTGGTGCCTGTACGCCGAAAGTGTCCCGCAATTCTTCTGGCCACCGACAGCATCTCTTGCACGCCCCTGTCGTTTTTTAAAAAATTCTGCACCACCAAATTCAAGGTATGTGCAAAACATGGGACGTGCTGGAATTGGCCCAGATTTAATGCACACACAATATTGCTGGCGTTGTCCGATGCCACAAATCCACAGGAGAGTCCAATTGGGGTAAGCCATTCCGCGATGATCTTCCTCAGTTGCCGTAAGAGGTTTTCAGCTGTGTGCGTATTCTGGAAAGCGGTGATACAAAGCGTAGCCTGCCTAGGAAAGAGTTGGCGTTTGCGAGATGCTGCTACTGGTGCCGCCGCTGCTGTTCTTGCGGCGGGAGTCCATACATCTACCCAGTGGGCTGTCACAGTCATATAGTCCTGACCCTGCCCTGCTCCACTTGTCCACATGTCCGTGGTTAAGTGGACATTGGGTACAGCTGCATTTTTTAGGACACTGGTGACTCTTTTTCTGAGGTCTGTGTACATTTTCGGTATCGCCTGCCTAGAGAAATGGAACCTAGATGGTATTTGGTACCGGGGACACAGTACCTCCAACAAGTCTCTAGTTGGCTCTGCAGTAATGATGGATACCGGAACCACGTTTCTCACCACCCAGGATGCCAAGGCCTCAGTTATCCGCTTTGCAGTAGGATGACTGCTGTGATATTTCATCTTCCTCGCAAAGGACTGTTGAACAGTCAATTGCTTACTGGAAGTAGTACAAGTGGGCTTACGACTTCCCCTCTGGGATGACCATCGACTCCCAGCGGCAACAACAGCAGCGCCAGCAGCAGTAGGCGTTACACGCAAGGATGCATCGGAGGAATCCCAGGCAGGAGAGGACTCGTCAGACTTGCCAGTGACATGGCCTGCAGGACTATTGGCATTCCTGGGGAAGGAGGAAATTGACACTGAGGGAGTTGGTGGGGTGGTTTGCGTGAGCTTGGTTACAAGAGGAAGGGATTTACTGGTCAGTGGACTGCTTCCGCTGTCACCCAAAGTTTTTGAACTTGTCACTGACTTATTATGAATGCGCTGCAGGTGACGTATAAGGGAGGATGTTCCGAGGTGGTTAACGTCCTTACCCCTACTTATTACAGCTTGACAAAGGGAACACACGGCTTGACACCTGTTGTCCGCATTTCTGGTGAAATACCTCCACACCGAAGAGCTGATTTTTTTGGTATTTTCACCTGGCATGTCAACGGCCATATTCCTCCCACGGACAACAGGTGTCTCCCCGGGTGCCTGACTTAAACAAACCACCTCACCATCAGAATCCTCCTGGTCAATTTCCTCCCCAGCGCCAGCAACACCCATATCCTCCTCATCCTGGTGTACTTCAACACTGACATCTTCAATCTGACTATCAGGAACTGGACTGCGGGTGCTCCTTCCAGCACTTGCAGGGGGCGTGCAAATGGTGGAAGGCGCATGCTCTTCACCTCCAGTGTTGGGAAGGTCAGGCATCGCAACCGACACAATTGGACTCTCCTTGTGGATTTGGGATTTCGAAGAACGCACAGTTCTTTGCGGTGCTTTTGCCAGCTTGAGTCTTTTCATTTTTCTAGCGAGAGGCTGAGTGCTTCCATCCTCATGTGAAGCTGAACCACTAGCCATGAACATAGGCCAGGGCCTCAGCCGTTCCTTGCCACTCCGTGTGGTAAATGGCATATTGGCAAGTTTACGCTTCTCCTCCGACAATTTTATTTTAGGTTTTGGAGTCCTTTTTTTTCTGATATTTGGTGTTTTGGATTTGACATGCTCTGTACTATGACATTGGGCATCGGCCTTGGCAGACGACGTTGCTGGCATTTCATCGTCTCGGCCATGACTAGTGGCAGCAGCTTCAGCACGAGGTGGAAGTGGATCTTGATCTTTCCCTAATTTTGGAACCTCAACTTTTTTGTTCTCCATATTTTATAGGCAGAACTAAAAGGCACCTCAGGTAAACAATGGAGATGGATGGATTGGATACTAGTATTGGATACCTGCCGACTGCCGACACAGAGGTAGCCACAGCCGTGAACTACCGCACTGTACACTGGTTGATAAAGAGATAGTAGTATACTCGTAACAACTAGTATGACACTATGACGACGGTATAAAGAATGAAAAAAAAACCACGGTTAGGTGGTATATATTATAATAATAATACAATTATGGATGGACGGACTGCCTGCCGACTGCCGACACAGAGGTAGCCACAGCCGTGAACTACCGCACTGTACACTGGTTGATAAAGAGATAGTAGTATACTCGTAACAACTAGTATGACACTATGACGACGGTATAAAGAATGAAAAAAAAACCACGGTTAGGTGGTATATATTATAATAATAATACAATTATGGATGGACGGACTGCCTGCCGACTGCCGACACAGAGGTAGCCACAGCCGTGAACTACCGCACTGTACACTGGTTGATAAAGAGATAGTAGTATACTCGTAACAACTAGTATGACACTATGACGACGGTATAAAGAATGAAAAAAAAACCACGGTTAGGTGGTATATATTATAATAATAATACAATTATGGATGGACGGACTGCCTGCCGACTGCCGACACAGAGGTAGCCACAGCCGTGAACTACCGCACTGTACACTGGTTGATAAAGAGATAGTAGTATACTCGTAACAACTAGTATGACACTATGACGACGGTATAAAGAATGAAAAAAAAACCACGGTTAGGTGGTATATATTATAATAATAATACAATTATGGATGGACGGACTGCCTGCCGACTGCCGACACAGAGGTAGCCACAGCCGTGAACTACCGCACTGTACACTGGTTGATAAAGAGATAGTAGTATACTCGTAACAACTAGTATGACACTATGACGACGGTATAAAGAATGAAAAAAAAACCACGGTTAGGTGGTATATATTATAATAATAATACAATTATGGATGGACGGACTGCCTGCCGACTGCCGACACAGAGGTAGCCACAGCCGTGAACTACCGCACTGTACACTGGTTGATAAAGAGATAGTAGTATACTCGTAACAACTAGTATGACACTATGACGACGGTATAAAGAATGAAAAAAAAACCACGGTTAGGTGGTATATATTATAATAATAATACAATTATGGATGGACGGACTGCCTGCCGACTGCCGACACAGAGGTAGCCACAGCCGTGAACTACCGCACTGTACACTGGTTGATAAAGAGATAGTAGTATACTCGTAACAACTAGTATGACACTATGACGACGGTATAAAGAATGAAAAAAAAACCACGGTTAGGTGGTATATATTATAATAATAATACAATTATGGATGGACGGACTGCCTGCCGACTGCCGACACAGAGGTAGCCACAGCCGTGAACTACCGCACTGTACACTGGTTGATAAAGAGATAGTAGTATACTCGTAACAACTAGTATGACACTATGACGACGGTATAAAGAATGAAAAAAAAACCACGGTTAGGTGGTATATATTATAATAATAATACAATTATGGATGGACGGACTGCCTGCCGACTGCCGACACAGAGGTAGCCACAGCCGTGAACTACCGCACTGTACACTGGTTGATAAAGAGATAGTAGTATACTCGTAACAACTAGTATGACACTATGACGACGGTATAAAGAATGAAAAAAAAAACCACGGTTAGGTGGTATATATTATAATAATAATACAATTATGGATGGACGGACTGCCTGCCGACTGCCGACACAGAGGTAGCCACAGCCGTGAACTACCGCACTGTACACTGGTTGATAAAGAGATAGTAGTATACTCGTAACAACTAGTATGACACTATGACGACGGTATAAAGAAAGAAAAAAAAATACCACGGTTAGGTGGTATATATTGTAATACAATTATGGATGGACGGACTGCCTGCCGAGTTCCGACTGCCGACACAGAGGTAGCCACAGCCGTGAACTACCGCACTGTACTGTGTCTGCTGCTAATATAGACTGGTTGATAAAGAGATAGTATACAATACATACAACAATATACTACTATACTGGTGGTCAGGCACTGGTCACCACTAGTCACACTGGCAGTGGCACTCCTGCAGCAAAAGTGTGCACTGTTTAATTTTAAATTAATATAATATTATGTACTCCTGGGGGCTCCTGCTATAACAACCTGCAGTGCTCCCCAGTCTCCCCCACAATTATTATAAGCTTTGCCTTTTATACATTGATGTGCAGCACACTGGGCTGAGCTGAGTGCACACAGACTGAGTCACACTGTGTGACTGGCTGCTGCTGTGTATCGTTTTTTTTCAGGCAGAGAACGGATATAGCAGAGAACGGATATATTAAAATAAATAAAAGTTAACTAACAACAACTGCACTGGTCACTGTGGTAAACTCTGTCTGACTCTGCACAATCTCTCTCTCTCTTCTAATCTAATTTCTAATGGAGAGGACGCCAGCCACGTCCTCTCCCTATCAATCTCAATGCACGTGTGAAAATGGCGGCGACGCGCGGCTCCTTATATAGAATCCGAGTCTCGCGAGAATCCGACAGCGTCATGATGACGTTCGGGCGCGCTCGGGTTAACCGAGCAAGGCGGGAGGATCCGAGTCTGCTCGGACCCGTGAAAAAAACATGAAGTTCGTGCGGGTTCGGTTTCAGAGAAACCGAACCCGCTCATCTCTAGTTTTTCCTCCAGCTTCCTGCTTTTGCCTGGTGACATCACACATGCAAGTTGATCGCAGCAGGAAATTTTTTAGCAGTTGGGCAAAACCATGTGCATTGCAGGGGGGGCAGATATAACATGTGCAGAGAGAGTTAGATTTGGGTGTGGTGAGTTCAATCTGCAATCTAAATTGCAGTGTAAAAATAAAGCAGCCAGTATTTACCCTGCACAGAAACAATATAACCCACCCAAATCTAACTCTCTCTGCACATGTTATATCTGCCCCCCCTGCAGTGCACATGGTTTTGCCCAACTGCTAAAAATTTTCCTGCTGCGATCAACTTGGAATTACCCCCATGGAGACAGCCTATCACCTCCTGTGGCTTGGAAATACCGTTTCAGAGCCTTTCACACTGCACAGTGAAACGGTTCTAAACCGGGTAGGACCCTGCTTTTTAACCGTTTCAAAATACCAGTATTTTGAAAACGGTAAATTCAAGGTGGCCCTTTCACACCGCAGCTAGAACCGTTTAGGAAGGCTAAAAATCGGCAATTTACCGGGTTAAAGCTGCCGTGTGAAAGGGGTATAAGATGTGTTGCCCAGTCTGAATAATTATAATTATCCTGGTAACTACTGATATACGCATCCTTCTAGAGGATTTCTGGTAATCACTGATTGCTATAGTCAGCAATGTGGGTAGAGGAATTCCATAGAGTAACTTGCTACAATACATTAGAAATAACAATTATAGGTTAGTGTTTGTGTTATTTAATGTTTCAACTGTGGATCTTTTAAGCTTTAAAACTCCTTTAACAAAATACTCCTTAAAGAAACATTAAAAGGCGCTTATCTGCCGCATACGTCTATTGAATTATCCCAGCGACCATATGTTATTCTCTTCCCTCCAGGATGGTGACACACAGTCGTAGATGGTGCTGCTTTAATCAGTGCATAATTTACTTTATTAATGCTTTAATCATTAGATTGTAGATGTTTCACGGTTTATCCAGAATATCCAGCATAGATATTTTCATGCATAAATTCAAGTGTATGCGATGGTTGTTATACTCAGAGGCTGTATAAGGAATAATAATCCTGTTTTGATTAAGGAAGGAAAAGCATGGAGAATGCAAAGTAGGTTTCAAGTACCCAGGTGAAGGCGCTATTGAGCTATAGGCCAATATGTATCTACTGTAATATGTATCTACTGCAAGAACTAATGGTGCCCATACACTTGTGCGATGCCCCACGACACGACATCGCGGGGCATCGCATCGGCAGTTCAGGTGCAAATAAATCGCACCAGAACTGCCAAAGTGATTACCATGCGATCATGCGATAGATCGCATGGTAATCACGTGATGGGCACGTCACCGCCGAGTGGGAGTGGCCTCTGGCCGCTCCCGGCGGGTGCCCATCGCACTGCGATATATAGCATGTGTTTTTAAAAACACATGCGATCGCACTGCGATTCAATAAATATTAACTGCAGCACATACTATCTTGAGACGTGAGATTCAACCGGCGTGCCTGCACATCGCATCGAAAGGTACATAAAATGTGCATACAATCCTTCGATTTCTCTCACAGATGCGGTCGAAATCGAAGGTTAGCACCGATTATCTCACAAGTGTATGGGCACCATAAGAGTGTCTTCAGTGGCCTGCATACATTGCAGTGTCCAGTGATCTACATATGCTAGGCACTTCCCTACATCATCCTGAGTCTCATTAACTGTAACTCACTGTCTTTTTAAATCAGTGGCTTCTCAGCTCCAGTCCTCAAGTAACACAAACAGGTCATGTTTTCAGGATCTCTGCCTGTGGAAACTGGTTGGATAATTACTGGATCAAATATGGATCAACTAACCTGTGTGTATATCTGTGCTAAAACATGTAAAAGCAGCAGGAGGCGTCCGTAGTAAAAAGACGCCCATTGCCGGCTTCTGTGATCCGCTGCTGCGTCCAAAGACTTAGCATTGGACAATCTGTGGGAACATAGGTCATCTGAGTAACCCTCAGGCTACTCCCGACGACTGGTAAAAAATTAATGTTGCTGAAGCACCCCCCCCCCCCCCCCGTTTTCTGGAACACTACCTGTTGCCACCCCCAAATGCCAGGGGTCTACTACGTTTGCCCGGCTGTCCGGATCCCGATGCCCAGCATACCAGTGTCGGGATCCCGACCGCCGGAATACCGGCAGCGGGGTGAGCGCAAAAGAGTCCCTTGTGGGCTCGCTGTGCTTACCACGCTGCGGGCACGGTGGCACGCTACGCCAGCCACGCTATTTATTCTCCCTCCACGGGTGTAGTGGACACCCCAAGAGGGAGAATAGTTGTCAGTATACTGGCGGTCGGGATCCCGGCGCCGGTATGCTGAGCACTGGGAGCCCGACAGCCAGGATATCGAGTGCCACCCAAATGCCAGGAGTATGTCAAACATGCTGCAGCGTATGGGGCACTGGGAGCGACGTTTAAGAACTTTGGAGATGTACATAAACTTATACATACATCACTGAAAAGTGCTCTCTGTACATTTAGTCTGCAGTTCTGTTGTAAAGCCTAATTACTGATCAGTATAGCCCTGCTTTTATATGGGTACTATCAGAACTGTCTTCACAAAAGAGGGCGATTGTAGGTATTAGATGTACAGCATCGTGCTCTCTACTGGGCCAAAGCTCCTCTCACAAAGTCTTCCATCACTTTGAAGGTTTCATGGCCTGCACGAGTGCACATACTGGGATAAGAAACAGTCCCTAAGGAGTTCAATGTGCAGTCCATGGAAGTCTCCAGTGATAATAAATGTCACTCAGGTTCATTAGGTACTAGCACCAGTATATCACAGACTGGTTGTTCATGTAGTCATATCATGTGCACTGTACTGGGTTTGGATTGATACCTGAACAGCCAGATTTATTACATAATAGACTTAATACTTCTCCAAAATGCAAAAATTACTGTTCTTGTCTAAAATATATATATAAGGCCATTGAACTGGTGAAATTAGGAGAAAGAGGAGGGGATCTTGCCAACAAACAGTCACGTCGAGAGATGTACTGGATATTCCAATTACAGACATTACAACCGAAAGGATTCAATGATAACTACGAGATCGCTCCCTTCTTATGATACGGTACTAAAATTATTATCTGGCTCTATGCCCTGTCATTTAACCCTTACCCCCCATCCAGCCTCCCCCCCCCCACTCCCACCCCCTCCACAACACCCCCCACACACATCCCCTCCCCACTCCCTTCCAATTCTCAGTACTATACTACCACACATTTTACTATATTCGCGAACACCTATACACAGAATGGGTCCGTTTTAAATGGATATATTTTTGGAGTGATGTCCTAGAAGGCACAACGTCGCTACGCCCAAACACGTCCGATCTTGGAAGCCAAGCAGCGTTGGGCCTGATCAGTACCAGTAGGGGGGACCACCTGGGAAGATCAGGTACATATTCCATACACATACGGACCCACTGAGTCACATTGCACGCACAATATTACTTCCTCACTTTCATTATGTGCGCTATTTCACTGTATGTACTAACCCCTATACCCGTAAGGGGTCTAACTTATGCATAGGCAAAATATTTTAATGAACCTCCCCCTTAGTAGTAATTCAATTCCACTCACGCCAAACCTTTATTTATCTGTCAATATTTTTAATTCCGCCTTTTAATTCCACTTATGCTAAAAAACTGTATATCAACTTATTCTAATGTATACTATGGTCCTAATCATCTGTTCATGTTTTTGAGCCGTGGAATTATCCACTTTATGTTACTACATTGACCAGTATCCTAATATTCCTATGATGTCCGCAACAGTAATTCCCTTAATGATGCCCGCAATAATAATTCTATAATGAAGTCTGCACTAACTAACTGTATGGAATTGAAATCATATATTAAGTATGACCTCTACATTATATTCCTGTAATAATATTCCTGTAATAATGTCCACAAATAACATTCCCATACTGATGTCCGCAATCATAAGCATTTGCAAATACACAGCCTTTAATTATTTAGAATCCTTTTTACTTATGCTCTTTTAAATAATATTAAAAATAGGTGCCTATAAAACTATGATATGCTCCAGATATTCTCACTCTCTCTTATTCTATGTTTTAACATCACCATGGATACCGGGATATCTGACAAGTGTTATTGTCAGATGAACTACTGGAAAATGGCCGCCGCTACCTAGGAGATATATGGACACAAGCACACCCAAAATGGCTACTACTCTTGGGACTGAACCGAGTGTGGCTCCTTCCCCCTGTAAACTATAAACACTGACAATAAGAACTGGAGAAGAACACAAAACCGCCGCGGGCGCATGCGCAATAAGCACCGGAAGTGGGGCGGAAGTGATGCGTCGAGTCCGCAGCCGCCGGAAGTGTGGCGGAAGTTCAGCCTTATTACTCCAGAGCCGTTTTTCAATGTGTTTTATCGTGTTTTTTAAGTGTACATCCACTCGTTTTTACTTGTATTAAGTCTAGCATAACATGTTCAGCAGTGCTTCATTTATTTAAACAGCTTTATAGTATTTAATAGTTAATTGCATCACATGACTATATGTGATGTCATAGCCCTCCCATTGATCACCTCTGGCTATAAAAGCATGTACTGTCTCATTCTGTCCATACCTCTTGAAGAAGTCTCATCAGACGAAACGCGTTGGGTGACCTATACCTACCTCATTCTAAGATAAGGAAAAATTCTATATTATAACCTTTTATAGTGCAGATATTCATTTAAGTGTTTCTAGTTCAGTTGTGTATATACTGTTGTCCCCATTTTTTATGTGTTTCTTTTATATTTATTTAATAAATACTTTTTAATATTTTAACTGGCAAACCTATTTTATTGACAACTTGGTCGCTATATATCCCTCATCCCCTCCTTTTTATATATATATATATATATATATATATATATATAAAAGCTGGTAAAAAAAAAAAAAAATTGTTTGTATAGAAGTACATGTTTTGATACTGTATGTATAATTGCATTTAGCATCCCAAAAGAAGTACAGGTTGAGTATCCCATATCCAAATATTCCAAAATACGGACTCTTTCGAGCGAGAGTGAGATAGTGAAACTATTGTTTTCTGATGGCTCAATGTACACACGCTTTGTTTAATGCACAAAGTTATTAAAAATATTGGCTAACATTACCTTCAGGCTGTGTGTAGAAGGTGTATATGAAACATAATTGCATTCTGTAATTATACTTGGGTCCCATCGACATGATATCTCACTATGGTATGCAATTATTCCAAAATACTGAAAAATCCGATATCCAAAATACTTCCGGTCCCAAGCATTTTGGATAAGGGACACTCAACCTGTATAAGGTTCACAATTTCCAAACAGGAGAACAGTCGTTGAATGTTTTCTGATTTCAAAAGACCTGACCTATACTTTAGTAGGATTGTAAAATATTGCCATGCACAGTACAATAAGCTAAACGACAGTTGCTATACAAGACGAAGAATAGTCCTGATGTCCGGGACGGGGTTGTGGTGGATCTGGGTATAGTTTTGGTGGATCTGGGCGGGGCTTTGGCTAATCATGGGTGTGGCTCATTTTGTCCTGAATCTGCGTGTGCCGGAGAATGTAATGAAGGAGCCTTTATATACAGTAGTTACTACCTGCTAATGTTTTCTGCTTTCTCCTGTTGCAGGTGTACTCTTTCTACAGTATGGGGAGGACACAAAGAAACTACAGATGCCCAATGAAATTACCAGTGTAGATACCATACGTGCCCTCTTCGTAAGTGCCTTCCCACAGCAACTGACAATGAAGATACTGGAATCTCCCAGTACAGCCATTTACATTAAAGACGAGGGCAGGAATATTTATTATGAATTAAGTGATGTAAGGTAAGCACAACATTGCACACTGGCTGCATGAGAAACTAATGATGTATATTGTTAATGGATCACTTTCACTCATAACTACAATGGTTTTTATAGTGATTTAACCCAAGCATGCAATGAGGGCTCGAGCATTCAGTGATGGGTGCAGGGGGCTCTGCCCAGTGTGAGTTGGATTGTGGGCTGGGACAGTGACAGTAGCTTCCTACTGGTCCGCACAGTCACACGCCTGTAGGCTGCTGGATCACCATGGGGGGAGGTGGGAGGGGGGGGGGGGGGGGAGGTGGGGAGAGGGGGGGGGGAGAGGGGTCTGAAGCAGGCACATTGACTTTTCTGATCTTGATGAGCCAGATGCCATAGTCCTGACTCTCTAGTCATCATAAGTGTTCTGCCAGCAGCATTAGTATCTGGCAAGGCCAGGTATTCTGACAGCCCACAAGCAAGGCACTGCTCTTTAGGCATTGTGGGGCAAATGTATTAAGCTTGGTGA